>NC_071548.1:7071703-7139514 GCF_026979565.1 Vidua chalybeata
AGTGGAAGCTTTCTCTCCTGCTTGTGCAGCCTGCTGTACATAAACCATCTCCTGTGGGGTGATGCTGATTCCGCATTTAAGTCTCCTCTGCGGAGTGGGAACGACGCGATCCATTATGGGATGGAGGCAGCTTGAAATGGGAAGCAGCAATGGCTACACTGCCAGAAGCTCAGCTCCCTTTGTCTGGGCATGGAGCTGCTGCTTGTGCCCGTGCTGTCCGTCCCCTCCAGCCACATCCCCAGCCCCACACCCCCATCCCCAGCAGGCTCAAAGCAGGACAGGGCACAGATGCCAGGATGATTTGTCTTTTTTTTTTTTCAATAGAAATACTTGTTCTTGGGGCTCCTTGCAGCAAGGACAGCGTCTCTGGCCACAGCACCGCTGCCTGCGCAGAGCCCAGATGTGAGGGGGTCAGATCACCTGCAAAGCCTTTTCCTTCTGCAGCTGGACCAGGCACAGGGAAGCAGCCCCAGCTGCTCCATGGTTCTGTTGACAATGCTGTATATGCAAAATGGGGTTTTTTTGGTGCCTTCTAAAGGGTGCAGCTGTCACTAGAGCAGCTCAGGCACGGGGTGCAGCCAGCGCACACACCGTGTGTGAGATGGAGTATTCCCTTCTGTGACAGACACATTCTGGACAGGAGTTGGGAATTTTGCTGCATTTTGCTGCAGTCTTTCTTTGCAGATCTCTCCCTCTCTGTTTCTCTCCCTCTCTCTCTCCCCCTCTCTCGCACATTCACTCTCTTCCCATTTTCCCTTCCCTTGCTTTCATTGTTCCCATCTCACGAGCCAGTCTCCTCCTAAATTGCCTGACATTTACACTCAGTGAGGCTCGGGAGTGTGGTCTCTGTACCAGTAGGTCTCTGTGATGCTATAGGGACACAGATCCTTTCATTACAAATAATTAATTTAGCTCCATATTGCATAACATCCTAAAAAGCTTTCTAGGGCAGTCTCATGCTAGCTGGATGCACAGTTCCTATCAATATTACATTACATTTGGGTACAACAGTTATGAAGTTTCATTAAAAATTTAATTTGTGGTTTAAAACTGCAGCATCCCCTTAAAAGTGCAGCAGAGAAACCATTCCGGGTGCTGGAGGACCGAGCTGGCAGCAGCCAGAATTGCAGGGAGGGCTGCAGAGGGGCCCGGGGTGGACGAGATGTTCCCGGCACGGGAGTGCAGGGCCGGGCTGGAGCAGGGGGAGCTGCCATGGGGCTGGGCCGGGTCCCCTTGGGTTCCTGCCCCCTGCGGCGCCTTTTTTGAGCAGGGAGTGAAGCTTTAAGCCCAGAGCGGCCGGAGCCCATCCTCGCTGTGCCCACCTGGGGTGGCTTTTGGGCGAGGAGGGCGATGCCCGGCGGGCAGGGAAGGAGCGGGGCGTGTGCCCGGGGCTGTGCGGCCGGAGCCGAGAGCCCCGGCGAGCAGGACGCTGCTCTGCCCATGGCAGACACGCCTGTCACCCCTCTCCGGTGAGAACGGAGCTTTCTGTGGCCGGCAGCGGCGCCGGGAGGCGGCGGAGCGGGGCCGTGTCGTGTCTGGGTAATGAGGTTTGCGGTGACGCCTCGGCAGCGGAGCTGAATGGAGGCAGCTCCCCGCACCCCACATCCGCCTCGGAATTGATTTGTGCAGGAATTCCCCCCTGTCTGCACACACGCACGTCAGAAGAGCCGCCAGCTTTTCCTCCCAGACCATCGCTCAGGTCGTTTTTCAGCGCTGTCTGGATTTCCCTGCAGTAAGAGAAAGCGAGGGAAAGCTGAGGGACGGATCCCAGCCCAGCGCTCCCAGTGCTGCTCTGGGACTGGCCCTGCTGCCCCGGCTCTGCCTCAGGGGTGCTCTGGGCTGTCACAGAGCTCGGCTCCCCGCAGCACCCGCCAGTGACAAACGTGCCTCCGAGTGTCACAACCCCCACCATGGTCATTTCCCCCCCCGTGCAGCAAACGAGGGGGAATTTGCAGCCGGGGTGGGGGCTTTCAGGAGTCAGCACGGTTCTGGTGTTTGTAGGGCTGCAGAGATCACTTCCCCTCCCCCAGTGAGGATAATAATGGGGAGTGGGTTCCTAAATCCTTTAAGCTTCTTTGATAGCTTCAATATTTATCTGTAATCCTTCTGGTGCTTCTGAACAGACACAGCTCAGTGTCCCTGTTGCTCTGGCGCTTCTTCCCACCTTGCAGTGCTCCCTTTTCGTGGGAGAAGAGGCAGGGCAGGATGAGAAGGAAACATCAAAAGCCGGTGACACTGCTGTGCCCTAGTTTTTTCCATGATTATTTATTATTTTGCAGTCTCTTGCTCCTTTTCTCCCACGCCCTCTGTGGTGTTCTGTTACTGTGCTGTGCTGGGGTGACCCAGGCTGCACACCGGGCACCCCCAGAGCTCCGTCCTCAGCCGAGGGGGAGAGAAAATAGAGCAAAAGCCTCGTGGGGCAAGATAAGGGCAGGGAGGAATCCCCCAGCAATCAGCACCGCGGGCACGCAGGCTGGACTTGGGGAAATCAGTTTGGTACCAACCAAATCAGAGTAGGATAATGAGAAATAAAAAGGAAATATTTAAACGGCTTCCCCTCACCCCTCCCTTCTCCCCAGTCACTCCTGAAGCCTCTCCCTCCTCCCCTGCAGCGACGCAGAGGGGTGAGGAGCAGGGCTGTGGTCAGCTCATGCCATGATGGCTCTGCTGCTCCTTCCTCCTCGTGCTTTGCAGCCGGGGCTCCCCCACGGGGCACAAAAGGCACCCCGGTACCCCCTCCTGCATTAACCTGGTCACACAAACCCCAAACACGTCTGTGGAGATTGGGAAAGCTTCCACGGCCAGCTCTGGGATGGATGGATGGATGGATGGATGGATGGATGGATGGATGGATGGAGGGATGGATGGATGATGGATGGATGGATGGATGGATGATGGATGGATGGATGGATGGATGGATGGATGGATGGATGGATGGGATGGATGGATGATGGATGGATGGATGGATGGATGGATGGATGGATGGATGGATGGAGGGATGGATGGATGGATGGATGGATGGAGGGATGGATGGATGGATGGATGATGGATGATGGATGGATGGATGGATGGATGGATGGATGATGGATGGATGATGGATGGATGGATGGATGGATGATGGATGGATGATGGATGGATGGATGGATGGATGGATGATGGATGGATGATGGATGATGATGGATGGATGGATGGATGGATGGATGGATGGATGGATGGATGGATGGATGGATGGATGGATGGATGGATGGATGGATCTGTGGCAGGACAAGCCTGGAAGGTCCATATGGAGCACATGGATCCCAGCCTGGGTTGGACAGGTGGGAGTGCAAGCGTGGGGACAGGAATCAGAGAGCTGAGCTGGGCTCTGCTCCCAAACAGGGAGCAGCTGGAGCAGGGACAGGGAGGTTTGGAGGGGTCCTGGGTGCTGGGTGGGGGATCTGAGGTGCCAGAGCCAATTCATGTTGGAGGGTTTGGGGTTAACACACAGAAGGTTTTAAAGCCAGGATGGAGAAAACCACGCCAAGGCCAGAGGGATTCCCTGTGCTTGCTGCTGTGAGGGCTGACCCCGAGCTCGAGGGCGGCTTTTAGTGGGAAAAGGGATCTCAGGATGCTGAGAGTCTCTGCAGAGAGGCTGCATTAGGGCTGGGGGGCATCAATTCCTGTACAAGGTCGAGGCTCCAGAAGCTGCAGAGAGACTGAGGGTGACTGGAAAGGCCCAGCAGCTGCTTCCAGGCTCTGAGTGAAGCTGGAAATGCTTTGGCTGCTGTGCAGCTGGCATTTCCTGAGCTGGAGATGCAGGGGATGGCAGGGGCCCAGCCGGCTCTGACACCCCCGGCGGGGCAGTGGGAGCCTCAGCACGGCTCTTCATGGTCTGGCAAAGCTCTGGGCTCCTGCACACCTGGCAGGAGCACATTTGGTTCATGGTTTTTCACACTGGAATTGCAACTCCATCCCTGCCCCTGGGGGCTGGCACTGTCCAGCCGTGCCCTGGTGATGTTGTCAGGGGTGCTCTGGGGGGAATTGCCTCCTGCAGGGCTCTTCTGCTTGGGAAATGCAAAAGAAATGAGTCGTGGATCCAGAAGCTGCTGGCTCTGCTGCAGTGTTTCCAGGGACAGGAACTCCTGGCAGGGGCTGGGGAAGTGGAGTGTGCCTGTTGTCCGTGCCACAGCCCCCCTGTTCCATCAGCAGGGGAATGGGGAGTCCTCAGCCTGCTGGAAATCCACACGTTAGATTTATACAGCGTGTAAAACCGCTGCAGGGCGGATCCTGCCCGGGCTAAGTGACAGAAGTTTGTGTGGCTGTTCCTCCCGCTGCCAGGAGCTGTAACCAGGCTGCTCACCCTGTGCCTCACAAAGCCACAGGATTTCAGCACACACGGACCGTGAAACCCACCAGCACTTAGGAAACAGATGGTGCTCAGGGTGTCACTCCATCAGGAACCTGGGTTTCCTCCTAGGCGGGAGGAAAAGGTTTCAGCTGATGTATTCCATGGGAATGGTCTCCTCATGCTGGTTCCACAGGTAATTGCATTTCCCAGATGGAGGAAGAGATTTTTGGGTTCCTCTCTCCAAACCAACGCTGCTGGTTAAGCCTCCACAGGCCAGCCAGGCTGGGTTTCTCCGTTCTGGGACTCTTTTGGTGGGATCCCAATCTCTTGGTGGTTGTCCCTCTTACCACAGATCACCAAACCAAGCCAGTTCTGGTTCTGGTTCCGATTCCAAAGCAACCTCCCCATCTTTGGGCTGGCATTTCCAAAGGCAACTCCATGAAACAGCTTCCAGATTCCCGGGCCCCAAGTGAGGACAGGATGAGAAATCCATGTAAAACGTTGAATTATTTCTTATCAGCCAAAGGGAAAGGTCGGGTCCTGCCTGTTCCGTGGGAACGTGGGCTGCAAAAAGAAGCCAGGACTTTTGGGCTGAAGGCTTTTGCCAGCCCCGGGAGGAGGCAGCGGAGCTCCCCGGCTCCTGCTCCCGGCGCTTTGGGGCGGCTTTGTCAGAGCTGATACCGATCTACAACAGCGACGTGCTGATTAAGGGAACATTTCTGCACTTATAATGAGAAAACCAGAGGATATCCGCCGACCTGACATCGATCACGTGCAGTTAAACACACATAGCGCCATCACCTCGCAAATTGCCCGGCCTGCGAGGAGACAAAGGGAGATAATGATAACGGATGAGCGGCTGGGAGATGGATGGCGGGGGCTGGAGAACTCTATTAGCAGCTCCTCCAAACCCTCCGATCTATCGCATCCCCGACTATCGAGTGCAGCCTCGCTCAGGCTTTATGAGGAAAACAGCTCCATTAGGCAGCCGATTGCTGTCAGTGCGCGGAGGGGTCATTTGAGTCTCCCCTGTGCCGCCGGGAGCACAGAAATCTTTACATTTGCGCTGAACTGAAGTCGCCTTCGGGGTCAAACGCGGCGGCTGCTTCACGGTCTAAATGACTTCCAACTTGTGTACTACCTGGAATCCGAGGATGTCAAATGCACTCATTAACTAAACTCTACAGCCGCTGATTCATCCGGAAACTCGCCCTTTTATAGCTCAGGGGAGGCAAAGCCAACAGATAAAACGCTCAGATAAATTTGCTGCTTCCAAAATCTGCATCACCTTTCCTTTCTCCCTCTCTTTTCTTCCTCGGTGAAAAATTTCTCCTGGTGCCAAAGTGTTTCTTTCACTAAAACAGCAAGGAGAGGTTTTTGACTTAGTATGTATTCTGGCCTTTTCAGCGTGAGAAGAGAACATGAATCGCTGTCATATTCCCAACGGGTGCTGCTGACTGAGATGCCACTTTACACCCTTTTTGTGTCTCCCACATTTCTGAGGCAGTTTGACTGGGCTCAGAAGAGCACATCCCATCACACCGGGGGCTGCGGCACTGCAGAACAACTGGCATGGGAAGAGGCTCAGGGGGCACCTCCTCACTCCCCAAAACTCCCTGGCAGGAGGGGGCAGCTGCGCGGGGGGGGTCAGGCTCTGCTCCCAGGCAACAAGAGGACAAGAGGAAATGGCCTCAGGCTGTGCCGGGGGAGCTTCAGGTTGGATATTGGGGAAAGTTTCTTACTCCAGAAGGATTGTCCAGCCCCGGCACAGCTGCCCGGGGCAGTGGGGGAGTCCCCATCCCTGGGGGGGATTTAAAGGCCTTGCGGATGTGGCACCTGGGGACACGGTCAGTGCTGGGGAGTGCTTGGACTCGATGCTCTCTGGGGGCTTTTCCAGCGCAGAGGATTCCGTGGTCCCTGTCTGCGCAGGGAAAGCCTCAGTTTTCCATCCCTGCCCCGGTGCCCGTGCTCGGAAAGCCGGAGCTGCGGCAGGAGCTGCTGCCCTGCTCCTGTGGGGAGGCACCAGCACCCCCCGGCAGCTTCGGGGTGCTGGGGAGCACCGGTGCCTGTGTGAGGACTCGATTCCTGCCCTGCAGCGCCGGGAAGAGCCGCGGCTGCTCCGTCTGGCAGGGGAGGTCAGCGGGAGCCTTCCCGAGACGGGAGGCGAAGTGTGAATCATGTGAATCGTGTTTTGATGCGGATTTGATGCTCTTTGGCACAGAGCCCCGCCCGCCCCCTCCTCACCTGCCTCCCCCCGCCGTGCCCCCGGGCCCGGCTCGCGTCTGCGGGAAGCAGGGCAGGAAGTCTGTGCGCACGCATGAATAACAGCGCTCAAATTCAGAATAGATATTCTTCCCAATAAATATTTTACCCACTGTCTTTAGGCTGTAAAGCTGCCCCGACTGAAATGTTAAAACAAACCTGTCGCCCTGGTTATCAAGAGTTTTCTAAAGCCTTCTGAGTTTACATTCTTGTAGAGAACTTTCCCCACACAACTTTATGTAAATAACCTCTTGTTTTGCATTCTTTCATAGAGGAGGAGAAATTTGATGTACAGGTAGTTTGTCCAGTGTCCTTGGAGAGGTGGCACGTTCACCCTCCAACCCACTGGCACCTTTTGAGAACTATAAAAGATTGGAGTCAGAAAAAATAAACGAGTCTCTTCATCGTGACCAAGGCTGTGGTGCGTCGTTTTTGTTGGTATCATCTGGTGACACAAACCTCGTTTGTTGGCCCCTAAATGGCCCAAGCAGGCAGTGCTGGGCTGGGGGGGCTGCCCTGGGGAAGGAACGTGGCCACCTGCACCAAACACCTGCCCTCAGAGCCCCAGGGAAGGTGGCCTGGTGGCCTTTGGGCTCAGAGCTTTGCATCCAGCTGACTCACTTGGCGACCTGTGGGTTTGGGTAATGAAATCGAAAGATAAGATCTCCCGTGATATTTATGAGCAACATTCTTCTTCCCATATCTGTATTTCTTCCTGCCCAAAAGTGGAATTAGAATTAGATGGCTGAATAAGGCAAAACAAAGGACATCGACAGAGGCTGAGATAGGAGGATTTTTCATTAAAAAGAGTGACAGGTGGGAGAACGTGTCCAAATGTGTTTCTGGAAGATAATCCTGCGTTTTGGGTTTAGGGCATCACTCACCTGACATGATGCCTCCACTCCTCGGATTCCCTGGGAGCAAGGGGGCAATTGAATCTGCAATTCTGTCCAGAACCGGGGCTGTGCATGGAAAGGGCGCTCCTGAGGGCAGCAGCGGCACCTCCTCTGCCCCGGCACGGAGCTTTGGCTGCAGGGAAGGCTGCCCGGGGGCAGGAGAGGGTGGAACCCGCAGCGGGAGCCGTGCGGGGGAGAGGCCAGCCGGAGATCCCCCGGGAGCGCTGTGTGCCCGCAGCCAGGGCACCACTGGCTGAAAAACGCCAATCACTTGGTTTTTAAAATGTTAAAAATTTGTTAGCAATAGAATAGTTATTAAAAAAAAATAGTAATACAATTAGAGTAATAAAAATTTAGAGTTAGGACAATCACGAGACAATAAAAAGCAAAGAATTCCGGATGTCTGGGTGCTCTCGGGCACTTAAGCCACGACAAGCATGTTTTGTGAACAAAGCAATCACCTTAAAAGCAACAGCCTGTTGCATATTCATGCATCCATACATGATGCAGAAATTCCCTGCAAATTAAGAATTTTTCTGGTTTTTGTCAACTTCTTCCCCTTAATCCTGGTGGTTCCATAAAGATGGAGAGGAGGTGGAAGGATGTTTGTCTTTTCTGATAAGGAGGCTGTGACTCTTTAGGTTTCCTGTGGCTGTTATCTCTGTGCAAAGATTATTCTTGATTATCTCGTCCCTTTTCTTGAGCTAGTAAAAGATATCTTACATCGCAGAGTTTCTATTTTAACATGATGTTATAAGCTGGAACTGGATTTTACACACTACTTAAAAAGGATCAATACAGCATTACAAAATAACCCTCCAGAACACACACAGTATTCAATTTGATATTTGCGAAGAGCCAATCATAAAGCACGCATTTTTCACATTAGCGTGCGTGTGTGGGTTACTTTGTGTGGCAGTGCAGGTTGGAAATAAAGTCCTTTAGGGTGCCCTCCCACCCAGAGCGTGCCAGAATTCCGCAGTTCTCTGGTTTTGTGTGGCTGCTGCTGAGGAACTCGTGGAAGGCGAGCAGAAATGGGGCCACAGGCATTTTCTGCAGCCTGGCAGCTCCTCCTGATAACAATCACGCAGCCATCGGCACGAAGCACCCCTGAGCAACGATTCAGCTCCTCAGGGAAGGGAAGGAGAAAGGGCAGACCCCAAGAAACACCGCTTGAAATCTCCCAACGTCTTGTAAAGAAAGGCCCTTGCATTGCAAATATTCCACGAGTGTCGAGAGGCGGGAAGTGTTTATGGAAACGATCGGTTCTGTAAACCTTAAAATTCCCTATCCTTTCACCTCTGCTTTGAAGGAATTTTCACACGTTCGAGTGTCACAGGTGTGAATGCGGTGTGCACTGCTCTGCTGCCGGGGGCAAACACGGAGGAGCTCCCTTGGCAGCAGTGTTTGACACCCACCGTGACAAATGCGTATTTTATGATCGGCTTTCCGCAGTAGTTACAATGAATATTACGTGTGTGATGTTGGGAAGTTACGCTGTATTAATTCTCTCAAGTGGTGTGCTGAATGTATTTTTAGGTCATAACACAAGGTTAAAATAGAAACTATGCTATGTAAGATATTTTATAACTAGCTCAAGAAAGGGATGGGATAATCAAGGAATCCTTCGCACAAGGATAACAATTACAGAAACCCCTAAATTTTCCAGAGGAGAGGAATTTATGCCTTTCCTTACCAACAGAAACGAACTTCTTCAAGCCTGACTGAGACTCAAAGGCGCCTGGGGATTAACAGAAACTTTTTGACAAGTACCAGGCGAACTTCTTGTTTTAAATAAAATATATGCATAATCATGAAGTGTTTTGTATATGCAACAGGCTGTTGCTTTTAAGGTGATTCCTTTGTTCACAAGGCGTGCTTGTCGTGGCTTAAGTGCCCGAGAGCATCCGGACGTCCGGAATTCTTTGCTTTTTATTGTCTTGTAATTGTCCTAACTCTACATTTTTATTACTCTAATTGTATTACTATTTTTAATATAGTTTATATATAATATTTTATAACCATTTTATTATTATTAAACTTTAAAAATTTTAAAAACCAAGAGATCGGCGTTTTTCGCACGCGTTGATTTTTGGCAGAGCTTGGGGTGAATCCCCTCGGGTCTGCCGGCGCAGGGGGCTGCTCCAGGGATCAGGGGGAGGGACTCCAGCAGGAATTCCCCCATGGAAAGGGGGCTCAGGGATTGGAACTGCCCAGGGAGGTTTGGAGTGCCCATCCCTGGAGTGGCCGAGGAATTCCTGGATGTGGCACTCAGAGCTCGGCGCTGGGGACGAGGTGGGGACCGGGCACAGCTGGGGCTCCACGGGCTGGGAGGGCTTTTCCAACCTCTGGGATTTTGGGATTCTGGGATTCCCGCGCCGTCCCCATGGCAACGCGCCGTCACCGCGGCGGAGCGCGCGGCGCGGCGTGTCCCGCGCGGCGGCCCGTACCGCGGGGCATTGTGGGCCGGGCAAGATGGCCGCCCCCGTGCCGCGGTGCTGAGCCCGGCCGCGCTCGCCGGCGCCCCGGGACGCGCGTCCCGTCCGCCGCCGCCCGCCCCCGGAGCGCAGCTCGCCGAGCCGCCCTCGGCCCCACGGTGTGCGAGGGAGCCGCGATGGGCCGGGCGCGGTGCCCGCCGCAGAGAGCGCGGGGCCCGCGGGGGTAGAGGTGCGAGGGAGGCCCCGGGCCCGGTCCCCGCCGGTCCCTCGGTGCTCCCCGGGCCGCGCCACCGAGCCCGGCCGGGGCCGCTGCCTGCGCCAGGTGAAGGCGCCGCGTGCCCCGGGTCCGTCCTTACCCGCGCACCGGGGAGCGCCGCCCCGCTGCCCTTGCCCCGTCCTCCCCCCTCCGGCCGGAGGGGCCCCCCGGCCCCGCTGGGTGCCGGGCTGGACATCGCTGCCCACGTGGAGCCCGGCGCTTCCCCGCCCATGGAGGCTGAGATGCTGCAGTCGCCTCTCCTGGGGCTCGGGGAGGAGGATGAGTCCGACCTGACGGACTGGAACTTGCCCCTGGCCTTTATGAAGAAGAGGCACTGCGAGAAGATCGAGGGCTCCAAGTCCTTGGCTCAGAGCTGGAGGATGAAGGACCGGGTAATGCTCCAGGGCACCGTGGGGTTTGCAGCAGCAGCACTCGGGGCACAGGTGGCAAAGGAGTCGGAGCTCAGGGGGCGCTGAGCTGCTGTCAGGTGAACCGCTGCCTGTGGATGCCAGCGTTTGTGTGCCGCTGCTTGGTGCGGGATTAGGGCAGCGAACCTGCAGCTGCCTCAGAGGCAGCGCTGCAGTGCTCACAGCGCTGGGTGCTGGAGCAGCTCCGTCACTGAGGCCCTTTAGAGCAGCCCCGTGTGCTCCGGGCACGGCAGTGAAGTGCCCGAGGTCAGGAGGAGCAGCGGGGGCAGGAACTGCAGCTGCACAGGAGCTGGGGGGGTTTGCAGGGTGCTGTGTGCACTGAGGCTGTCCTGTGGACAAACAGCTTGTGGGATTTTGGAGGCAGGACACGGTTTTCAGACAGAACTCTGGCTGTGTTACAGCAGGAGCTCCTGGGGTGCTGGGGACAGCAGGAGCTCCTGGGGTGCTGGGGACAGCAGGAGCTCCTGGGGTGCTGGGGACAGCAGGAGCTCCTGGGGTTTTGGGGACGTGTTGTGTGTTCCTGACAGCTCTGGGAGTGACAGAGACACGTCCCAGCTGGGAGTCTGGGATCCTCTGCTGCCTCTGTGGGACACCTTAAATGTCTCAGTAAAGAGCAAACAAAGCACCTGAGACATGTCCTGGACCATCATCTGCACTCGTTCTGTTCTTGGAACCTGCTTAGCGTTCCAGCCTTGCTGGCTCTCCCAGTTCTTGAACCCATAACTTTGTGTTTCTGGGTGTGTCTGGGTTTTTCTGGTGCCCAGATTTCCGTTACGTTTATGATCCTCTTGTAACAGGATGGAATAACTTACTGAAACTTGCAAGCTGTGATCTCTTTGCCCAGGCTGAGTCTCAGTGTTCCCAGAGTGGTGACTGCATTTCTCAGAAGTTCTGAGCCATGTACTGAAGGTGGGACTTGGCAGCTCACTGCTGGGTCGGGCTGAGCGCTTTGGGTGTGATTTAAAGGCAGCACAGACACCACGCTGGGTGCTCTGCTCCAGAGGGTTCTGGCACACAGGAGACTTTCTCCAGTAGACTGTGGAGGTGTGATGAGCTTGCTGGTCTATTTTAGGTGCCTCTGCCTTCCTGAGATGCTTCCTGTTCCTTCATCCCTGATCTGCAGAGTCGCCTGTTTCTAATTCAGGAATGACTTTGCCCTGGTTGTGCTGATCAATAGGTTGTGCAGCAGCAGCACAAGTTCAGGGGGTGCTCAGGGGTTCTCTGTGGCTGCTGTGAAATGTTTCACGTGCTTGCTGCCATCAGTGGCCATCCCAGCCCAGCTCCTGCTGCCTGATCCGTGGAGCTGCAGTTCCCTCCTCTGGGACTCTCCGTGCCAGAGACGTCGTGGTTGTTGCTGCTGCTCTCTCTGGGGATGAGCTCAGTGGGGCTGGGCCCTGGGTCACTCTGCAAGATGCTGAATCTGACTCTTGTGGAAGAAGAAAATAGGAGCAAAGCTCGAATTTTCGGTTTAGTCCTTTTTTCTCAGTCAGCTGGAGCCAAATGACTTCACCCCAGGGCCAGCGGTGCGGCTCAGGTGTCGTTTGTATCTGGGCAGCTGGGTCAGGGGTCCTTTGGACAAACTTGCTCTTGTGTATAATTACTTCTTGTTTAAGAGCAGGTGCATAGGAAGATACCAAAAGCACGTAAAGACACTTGAGAGAGGAAGAGCAGCTGATTTGAGAATGCTCAGCCTCATTACTTTTAAATCTCAGCAGCTATTTGCCACGTCTTGTGTTTTATTCCCCTTTTCAGCTGTCACTGGCTGTCTCCTGAGCGCTCGATGAGAGGGAACAAACACAGAACTGGGGAGGGAAGGGGATGAGGATGGGGCTTGGATTGCTGCAGGGGTGATGTCTGGTAAATATTTCCACCCAGTGAGCTCGAGTTTGGCTAATCCTGCAAAATAGTTCATAAAATCTAATCTGGTTTGACCTCGTGTCCGTGAGCAGAAGGTGGAGGGAGGGAGGGCAGCTCACTCGTGCTGCTGTTTTCCCATGGCCCAGCTGGGTGTGACAGGTTTGTCCAGGGAAGGGAGCACCTGGAGGAAACGCCAGGAGCTGTTTGTGGGGTTTTCCTGTGAGGCAGTGCTGGTGTGAGGGCAGCCTGTGCCATCAGGGTGAAAACTGATGGGCTGTTGATTTTCCCCCTTTTTGTTCCTGGACTGCTTTGTTTTGCCCTCTGGCACCATAAATTAATTACTTGTAGTTTTAGCTGTCTTCGGGAAGTTTCCTTTCCTCTTCCCTTGCCTTCCAGCACTGTCCCCAGTGGCCCGGGTGCTGCTGCAGCCCTGTCAGTGCCCACAGCCCCTGGTGTCCCTCTGCCCCTCCAGCCCAGCCCCTTCCTTCCCTGGGGGAGCCTCTGTCCCCCTCCCCAGGTCTCTGCAGCTCCTGTTGTCTCTTGGCTCCCTTTCCCACCGGCCAGGGCTGATGCAGCCGAGGTGTGCTCTTCTCTCTGGGCTGCTGCTGCTGCTGCGGGAGCTTCCCTGCGGGCTGGAGGGGATGTGCCTCTGGCTGGGAGCTGAGTGTGGACAACACTGCAGGAGCTTCAGTGTGATAAGGGAACTCCTCCCAGCCCCGGCTGGACCATTCCCCGTCGTTAAACAGCCCAGCCTGTCTCTGAACGAGGAGGTGCTCAGAGGTGAGCCCGGACGAGGCTCTGCAGTCCCGGTGCAGGGGAAGCTGTGCCATTTCCCCCTGGGAATGCGGGAGCCCCGAGCAGTGGCAGATTTTGCCTTATTCATCGAGGAGTCATGGGGAGCCATCCGAGCTCTACTACAGTTAGAGGAAGTGATTCACACATTTGGGAGTGGAATGACTCTTCTTTTCATCTTGCTTTGTTGCTCTAAAAACCCCAGAGTTTGTGTGAAGTTGAAGGTTCTTTAGAAGGCAGAGCTCTGATAAGGGGAGAATCAAATCAGCAGAGTAATGAGTGGTAAATGTAGAGAAAATAAGTGAGAATTCACTGGTGTCCCCCGCCCCTTCCTCCATGAGGGCTGCTCTGAAAACATTTAATCCTTCCTCTCCCCCTTCCGTGGACTGCATATGCCATCAAAGTGACACTGCTTTGATCTATTATTTATTTAAAGAATATTTTTAACACAGGAGGGTTGGAATTATGCTTTGTGTATTGAATTAAATCTCCCAGCCTCGGTAGCAACCAAAGCATATAACTTGATTTAAAGAAAAAGGCTCCAAGTACACCAGGTTTTACTGACAAGTTGCTATTAAATTCGGAATATTTAAATTAAGATTTGCTGTATTTATATTGATTTCTAAGATAAGCAGAGTGCAACAAAGCTGATTGTAATAGTTTCACCTCAACATATTTTTTTCCTGCTGCCTCATAACTTGCTGAGTGAGAATTAAATCCTGCTTTTATGAGAAGAGGAATCCACAATTAGGTTTCTCTGGAAATGCAGATTTAAGCAGGACTGCATACCAGTGTGCTTGATTCAGCCGGGCAGAGTTGACCTGCCTGCACAGGACAGCCAGGGAAGTGCCCAGGGTTTGTGGGGAGCTGGGCTGGGCTTTGTCTCAGAGCTGCTGTTCAGTGGCTCAGTGCTGTGCTGACCTCCTCCCCTGCCTGCCCAGGGGTTACTGATGCCCCTGGGACTGGAGCTCTCCTGGCACTGCCAGAGCTGATAACCCATCGGTACATTTGATGTTTGTCTCCTTCCTCTGTTCTTCTCCAGCCTCTTTCAGTGGATTAGCTAATGAGTTACTCAAGGCCAGGTTTGTGTTGATGGCATCCTTCAGTGTGGGGTGTGAGGGGGTTCCTTCTGGTCTCCTTGTCCCAGAGGCTCTGCCAGCAGCACCCTCACCAGGGTTTTTATTGTGTGTTTGCATTTATTGACTGATCCTTGCTGAACTGGGACGGGGTGACCTCGGGCTCTTGCTGGGTCGGGATGGAGCAGAGAGTAATTAGTCTAATTAGTGCAGTGCTGGGCAGAGCAGGGGCAGTGCCCAGGGGAGGAGGCTGTGGGAACAGCCAGGGGTGGGTCAGGTACTCCTCTGAAGGTGTGGATGGAGCCCTGTGTGGCTGTTCTGGGTTTCCTGCAGCCTGGCAGAGCCTGCAGCAGGAGCTCAGGCTGCAGCCAGCTTTGTGCCCTCCAGTCCATGGCACAGTGAGTTTTGTGCCCTCTAGCCCGTGGCACAGTGAGCTTTGTGCCCTCCAGCCCATGGCACAGTGAGCTTTGTGCCCTCCAGCCCATGGCACAGTGAGTTTTGTGCCCTCTAGCCCGTGGCACAGTGAGTTTTGTGCCCTCCAGCCCGTGGCACAGTGAGCTTTGTGCCCTTCAACCCATAGCACAGTGAGCTTTGTGCCCTCCAACCCATAGCACAGTGAGCTTTGTGCCCTCCAGCCCGTGGCACAGTGAGTTTTGTACCCTCCAGCCCATGGCACAGTGAGCTTTGTCCCCTCCAGCCCGTGGCACAGTGAGCTTTGTGCCCTCCAGCCCGTGGCACAGTGAGCTTTGTGCCCTCCAGCCCGTGGCACAGTGAGCTTTGTACCCTCCAGCCCGTGGCACAGTGAGCTTTGTCCCCTCCAGCCCATGGCACAGTGAGCTTTGTGCCCTCCAGCCCGTGGCACAGTGAGCTTTGTGCCCTCCAGCCCATGGCACAGTGAGCTTTGTGCCCTCCAGCCCGTGGCACAGTGAGCTTTGTGCCCTCCAGCCCATGGCACAGTGAGCTTTGTGCCCTCCAGCCCGTGGCACAGTGAGCTTTGTGCCCTCTAGCCCGTGGCACAGTGAGCTTTGTGCCCTCTAGCCCGTGGCACAGTGAGCTTTGTGCCCTCTAGCCCGTGGCACAGTGAGCTTTGTGCCCTCCAGCCCTTAGCACAGTGAGCTTTGTGCCCTCCAGCCCATGGCACAGCCACAGGAAGGATCTGGAAGCTCAGAGGGATGGAGGGGCTGGGCCTGGCCAGGCAGGGCCAGCATTCTGTGCCCTCCCCACAGCCTGGCCCTGCAGGTGGGCTGATGGGCCTGGTGGTTTCCCTGCTCTCCTGGGGGCTGGGGAAGGTTCCTGGTGCAGAAGTCATTTGCTGGTGGAGCACTTGGCTCGGGGATTCCTCCAGGAGAGGCGGCTCCTGATCAAACGCTCCGAGTGCATCCCGAGCTGGTGACTCCCGGGGATGTGAGGGGGCTGGCCAGGAATGGCTGGAAGGAACAGTTTGCAGGGAAGAGCTGGAGCTGCGTCAGTCGGTGCCTGGGAAGACGGGCACCTCCTAAAGGCAGTGCTAGACAGGAGTGGGAATGCCGTGGGGCGGGGAGGAGAAGCCTGCAGGAATGCAAAGCAGCGAGGAGGAAACACCTGGCACAGATAAACGGGGAGTGACATCTGGGAGACGCCTCCTGTCGGCTCCTTGCAGGCTGTGTAAAGAAAGCAAAGATCATAGGAGTAAAATGTTTGCTTTCTATTATTTTTAAGAAGTGATTGACAGGGAAGGAAGCCCCACTTTGGCTCTAAGCATCCCAGAGTGGTTGGAAAGCAGAGTTTGGCTCTGTGCTGTGGCAGACAGGCTCAGCCTGCTCCAGTCTGCAGTCTGAACCTGGAGCACAGTGCTAGCACCTTGGACCTCTGGGGGCCCTGGGCCGCCGTGTCTGTGGATGTCACTGGTGTCACACAGAGCAGCTGCACGCTGATCCCAGAGCAGGGCACTGGGAAGTGCCGTGGATAGCTGGGCAGTGAGTGGGCAGTGGATACCTGAGCAGTAACTCAGCCACGAGCCTGGCAGGTGATCACAGCACACCGAGGGCAGCGGCTCAGAGCGGCCTTCGCTCCTCTCTGTGAGGAGCTGGAGCCGTGGCTGGCAGCTGCCTTCGCTGGGCACAAGAAAGCCCTGAAGAAAATTCAGAGTGGTGGTGCTGAATTCCGAGGTTAGAGAAGCAAGCCAAGCCCTCAGGAGGAGCTGATCGAGGAATCTGGAGCAGGCTGGCACACCAGGAACTGACTGGGCTGCAGCTGCCTGGAGACAACCTGCAGAGCTGTTGAATTATTAATGCTAACTTGAAGGAGTTCTCTGCATTCTACTGCTTCTCTTGCTGTGGAGGAGCACACGGAGATTTTTTTTTTTTCCGTAACAATTTATTTATCTTGAACTTTACATTAATTTTTTTTTTTCCTTGAAACGGAAAGCTCTTCTTTTAAGATGCTTTACCTTGCAAGTGGAGCTGAAGGGGCAGCAGGGAGCTCTGTTCCCCTGGGTGGGGGAAAGTCGTGTCCAGGTGGGATAGGGAGGGAATCGTTCCTGCAGGAGCCTGGTGCTGGTTCTGTGTCACAGAGTGCAAGGTCGAGCCTTGCTTTGCCTGTTCAATACCTTCAGCCTTTTCTGATTTCAGGCTGATTTCAGGCTGATTTCCACCGTTCCTCAGTGGAAGGTGGTGCCAGAGCCCCGGGGATGATGCAGGACAGATGTCACCACTTGTCTCCTCTCAGCTGGGAGCCCAAAAAAAGGGAAGGTTGGCAAAGAGCCAACAGGAACCTCTGGTGTTGCAGAGAGAACTGAGCTCGAGGGAGAACAATGTTTCCTCGTGTTCAATGTTGCTGTTCCTGCTCTCTCTGGAGACCTCCTTGATGGAGCCTTTCATGGCAGGTCTCCAAAGGAGCCCACAGGCAGGAGTTACCTGAGGAACACCTGGTGGGGAAGAGATTTGTGCTAAATCTGTAAATGTGAGTGGAGAAAAATGTGGGGGAAAAGGCTTCAAGGAGGGAATGGAGTTTCCTGCACAAGCAGGAATTTGTGATTCCTGGCCAGGGAGTGTTTTCAAACGAGGATTTGGAATTTGGAAATTTGTCCCAGGATCTGTGTTTAATGCTGATAACTTCACCCTCAACTCTGTAAAATAATGTAGCTGCATATATTTCCTGTTTAATGCTGACTTAATCTTATGTTTGTATTAACTCCCAGAAGCAATTTGAACTCACTGGCATAAACCCAGGCAGGTTTCTAACACTTGAGTGTTCATCTGGGTAATGTTTAAGCAGAAAGTTTTCAGCTTGCAAATTGCAGTGTGAAAATCAAATATTAATGGGGTCTAAAACGTCCAGTCTGAGATGTACCACAAAATGCAAAATTTCTCATAAATGCACTGACTTGTTCTTGGTATTACTTGAACTAGAATATAAAGCACTTCTATGGCTCTGAGTTCCAAACCTGGTCTCGCTCAGGCTGAAATAAATGGGTGGCTTGCTTTCAGCCTGGCCACTTTCAGCAATCCCAGGGATGCTCCAGTGGGATCAGGTGGGCTCCCTGGGGGGATAAAACTTCACATTATCAATCAAACCCAGAACATAATGGTTTTTTTTCCTAGTTGAAAATACCTGCAGATCTGCTTGGCCTCTAAATGAAACGAGGTGAATTAGGAATATTGTAAAAGGCCTTCAGCATAAGATGTACATTTTTGTGTCAAATGCTTTAATAAGCGGCTTCTCCCCCGGGCAGACGCAGAGCTCCCTCTGCTCCCCCAGTCCCATTTCTGCTGCCTCTGGGATGAATTCTCTGCCATCACTTCTCAGCAAGAGCATTTTCACCGAGTGGGTTTTGCCATTTAAGTATTGCAGGTTCTGACCCAGCGTTATTAAATCACTTGAAATCGGGTGCAGTACAAGCTGGGGAGTTGTATCCCATTTTTTAACATACAAATGACACTCCAAAGTGCAGAGCCCACAGTAAGAGCTGCTGTGGTTTGATCTTGAGCCTTTGCTGACAGAGCATTTTGGGTATTGGTTTTCTTACAAACTTGCCAAATGTCCTCCTGCTTCATTCTTTAATTCTAACAAAAATCCATAGAAATGTATTCTGATGGATACACTCCTGAAATGGGGGAAAGAACATTTCCACTGTCTTAATGACAGATGAGAATGTCCTCGTACTGCTTGTATTAGGAACCTTTAAATATGCAATGAAGTTTCTGGTGTGTTCCAAAGTAGTTTAGAAATGGGAAGAGCATTATTGGGTTTTTTGGGCTCGGGGATTTTTTTTTTCTTGATCAGTCACATGCATTGTCCCTCCAAACCCTGGCTGAGCCTGGGCTGAGCCCCAGCGTGGGCAGCAGGGACAGGGATTGTCCCCTCTGCCCCTCAGGTGAGAGCCCACCTGCAGAGCTGCCCCAGCTCAGGCAGGAGCTGGAGCTGCTGCAGAGCCCAGAGGAGGCTCCAGGAGGAGCAGAGGATGGAGCAGCTCTGCTGGCAGGAAAGGCTGGCACGGCTGGCATTGCTCGCCTGGGCAGGAGAAGCTTTGGGGTGACCTCAGGGCGGCCTTGCAGGGCCTGAAGGAGCTGACAAAAAACGTGGAGAGAGACAATTTCCAGGGGCTGGAGTGCCAGGACGGAGGGAATGGCTTCCCACTGCCAGAGGGCAGGGATGGATGGGATATTGAGAAAAAAATCCTCCCTGTGAGGGGTGGTCAGAGGGAGAGGGATGAGCTGCAGCTCTCAGGTGTGCTCCTGTTAGCAGAGCTAACGGTGTGGAGTGCAAGGCTTTCCATCCTTCAGGGGAGGTGGCAGAGGGGAAATCGCCCCATTTGTCTCTGGGATCAATTCCTGTTCCTCTCATGGGTTTGCTGTCAGTTTTCCAGGAGAGTCACTTATTTAAAACCCCGAACCTGGGAATGGAAAATAAATATCAGCCTGTTCAGCATAAGCCACCAATCAGACATTACCAGCAAAGTATTGAAAAATAAGTCAGTATTAGACTGCAAATGGGAAACAATAAATAAATGAGATGGAGAAGATTGCATGGCAGGATACTTTCTCTTGCAAGGATGATTTATGTGTTTCCATGTCTAATAAGTCATTTTGGGAGTAGTTTTCTGCGTTTCCCTGGGGTGCTGAGCGTGTGTGTGGCAGCGTGGGATGGTTCTGGCAGTGTTCATGCCCTCCCAGCCCTGCAGCTCCCTGGCCTCCCTGGGGAGCTGGCAGTGCCTGGGCTGTCTGGGGAGGGGTCCCTGCGGGCAGGGCAGGGGTCGTGCAGTGCCCAGGAGGTTTTGGGTGGTGCTTTTGGGTGGTCCATGACACTCTGAGCTGCTCGGGCCAGTCAAGGCTCTGCAGGGCAGGGCTGCACCTTGCAGCTGCCCCTGGTTCTGCCAGCAGCTCTGCTTTTTCTGGGATGTCCCTGAGGGTGACAAAGTGCTCCTAGGCAGTGTCCTGAGTGCTGAACTGCAGCTCTGGGCTCTCCACCCCATCCATGGCAAATCCTGCTCAGGGAATTCCTGCCCAGGCTCCTGTTTCCATCTCTGTGCTGCAGAGTGCTGCTTGGTCCTGGGTGATTCCTGCCACGAGGAACTCCTCCAGGATTGCAGGGTTTGTTAGCCAGAGCAGGGTTTGGGATGAAGCCATAAACCACAGTTCTTGTTGATTTTTTTATTCCATGTTCCCATCGTGGCCATGGGAGTGAGGAAACATTGCAGGATTTCTGTCCTGGTGTAGAGCCTGTGAATGGTGTCTGGCTGCTCCAGTTTCTGTCTAAATTACACATTTATGTGGCTCTAGGGTTTCCTCTAAGTGTGAAATTTGGGATTTTTTTTCCCCCTACTGTTGTGGATTGCATGGAGCACCCTGGGGAGGTGGGGATGTGGGTGGCCTTGCTGCAGGCAAGCCCTGAATGCCTGGAATCACTGAGAGCCTCCTCACTGCCTCTGTTCCCTGCTCTGCTTTAGGTGTTGGCAGGAGGGAGTCTAGGAAAAAAGCCCGTAAGGATGTGACGTGGTAATTTTCAGGCAGTATATTTAGCTGGCCAAGGTGGTTTGTCATTGGTTTAAGGCAGGTTTTGGGTGCCAGGGGAGGCTGGGTGGGTTTGGGCTGGGTACATTTGTGCTGCCTGGGTGGGATAAGCCCACGTGGAGCAGCAGCTGGAGCCACGCCAGGATTCCTCCTTACAACTCGGGAAGAAAACCAAATAAAAATGCACTAAATATGTTTGTTTTGGTGTGTGTTTGTTTGTTTAATTTTCTCACGGTTTTGTTTGTCACTTGGGGGTTTTTCCATTGTAATTCTTTTAGTTTCAATATTAGAGATCACACACTGCATTGTAATATTGGTCAGGGGCCCTGAATAGCATTGCCTCATGTTTTAATAATGTGTTTCAGTTGGACAATGGCTAATTTGAGTAGCACAAGTTCACTGGTATCCATTTCCATGCTCAGAAAGAGAAGAATGGGCTCTGGAAATAACAAAAATAGTAACATGGAGTCTAAGTACTGTTCTAATAAAAAATATGAAAAATTTCTTCAGTCGGGCCTTGCTTAAAATAGTCCATGTGGAAGAGCAGGTAGGAGAGGGTGGTTAAAGCCCTGCAGAAGTTCTGGGAGGGTGAAGTTTGGAGCCCGGGGTGTTGCTGTTCCTGCTCTGAGGCTGTGCCCTTGTCTTTGCAGATGAAGACTGTAAGTGTTGCCTTAGTTTTGTGCCTCAACGTCGGCGTGGACCCCCCAGACGTGGTGAAAACAACTCCCTGTGCCCGCCTGGAGTGCTGGATTGGTGAGTCCCCGAGCCCCAGGCTCCCCTGGCTCTCAGACACTGAGCACAGCACAGGGTTCATCCCAAAATTGTGCATTCCCAGGGCTTGAAACTGGGCTGAGCAGAAGGAAACGTGGGCTCTGGTTTTTCTCTGGGTTAATGAAGAGTCCAGCTCCAAGTGCTGCCATGGGTCATCTCTCCTGCTGTGTTCTGAAATGAGCCAGCACGGAGAAAAACAGCTGTTAATGAGCTGGTTTGCTTTCTTGTAATTGTTTCAGATTTATAAATACCTGAAGGAAATCTCTGAGCAGAGAACCCTTCAGAGTGCTGGGACCTGCAGAGCTTTCAATCCCCCTTCCCTGCCTCACCCAGCAGAGCAGTGAGCTTTGTGAAACACCTTGCTGCGTTTTGAGGTGGCTGCTCCAGGGCTGTTTTAATTGGAATCATTCAAAAAACCTGGAATTATTCCCAAGGATGTCTTGCCAGCAGTTCCAGCACCTGGGTTTGCTACTTTCGTGCAGCATTGCACTAAATTCCTAGGGTTTTTTGTGAAGAAATTAAGAGTTCCCTTGGTTTTGGAGAAAAAAGTCTAATTATCAAGATGAGACAATTCTGAAGCAATATTAGAAGGAAATATCTTGTGTACAGAAGCTTTCTCAGATTTGGTTTTCATCTAGGAATTGGGAATGCTCAGCCTCCAGCACGTCCCACGCTGGGCACTGTAATCCTCAGCTCGGGGTTTTGACAGCCCCAGGGGCAAACTGATCACTGCACAAACAGAATTCCCTTAAAAACTTCCAGCAAGGTTTTCTAACCTTGCCTTACCTGCTTTGTGAATCCCAGCACCTCAGGTTTTTAACCTGGAAATGCTGATGAAAGGCCTGAGCAGGCACAAGCAGGTGCCTGAGAGCAGTGCAGAGAGCAGCCCTGATGTCTCATTGATGCACGAGCAGAGGAGCATTGCAGAGTCATTTAAATAAAGTCATTAGTGCCTGTCATTAGCAAAGAGAATTTTGAATGCAGTTTTGTAATTAAATTTTCAGTTTGTTTATGTACACAAGTGCTCCTTCCACTTCCAGCCAACTTGAAATTTCTGAAAGAGGTAACTGGGGAAATATCTGATGGCTTTTGTGCCATCAGTCTCAGGAGCAGGGAGTGGGGGGTGCAGAAATGTCTGTGCCACATGTGCAGGGTCTGGGGAACTCTCTGGGGTACAACTGCTGCTGTTCACACCTGAGCTGGGCTCACAGCTGGTGACAAATGGCCACTGAGCAGAGCCACGAGCAGGTCCTGCTGCACCTTCCACGTGCTTTTGTTCATTAAAGAGAAATAACTCTCAAAATCCTGCTTTCATCCTGCTTTATTACATTTTGTTTCTAACAAAAGTATATTTGCAAAAACTGGAAAAAAAAAAACCCTTCACTGATCTGGTTTAGTGCTTTTAAAATAATTGATATTAAATAGGAAAATATTAGCTTGCAGGGCTTTTTTTTTTTTTTTTTTTAAGAAAACTTGTTAATTGTTTAATTATATGTCCATGGTGTTTGAATAAAGCACATGGCCTGGAATTGTATTGCTATGTATGGATTGTGGTAATTATCTAGCAATAAAATTAACTTCTTAAATATTACAAATGGTACACAATCTCTGCAGCAGGAAGCAAAGGAAGTAAATGAAGCAGGATTTTGCATTCATCAACAGAAAATGTTTGTCATCAAATATTTAACCAATTTGAGTTCTAGTCATTATTTACAATAGAAACCTTATTTCATTATTAAAAGAAACAAATGCAGTGCCTCTCCTGTCTTTCAAAACAAAATTGTGTTTAGCCCCTCGGTGAGAGAAATCTTCCACATTTGGCAGTCTGTAATGGAGCTGGATTTTTGTTGGACTGAGGAATTTGGGGATAATTTTTGGGTGCTGCCCCCAGGTAAATTCCAGGAGGAGGAAGGTGTCAGTGAGTTTGGTAATGGAAGGAACCTGCAGGGAAACGTGCCTGGGTGCCCTGAGTGGTGCAGCTGGGCTGAAAGTGCTGCTGTGTGTTCTGTTCCCAGATCCTCTGTCCATGGGGCCTCAGAAAGCTCTGGAGACCATCGGGGCCAACCTGCAGAAGCAGTATGAGAACTGGCAGCCCAGGGTGAGTGTTGGCTTTTCCTGGGGCTCTCACTGCTCCAGGGCTGGAGCCTCTCCTCCACCGAGCCTGGGGCTTTTTTCTCAAGGGTTTCCAAGGGTATTTATGTCTTGGAGCTTTTGTGGCAGACATTCCTGTACAGTTATCACTAGAGAATTTCCTTTTTGTGTTTTTCCTCGTGGCCCCTTGACAATTTTTAAATCCCAACAGCCCGAGAATTTAGCAGAAAATTCAAAGAGTGCCTGGAATCAAACAGGAGAAAAAGCATCTTGGAGCAAAAGGTGAAAAGAGCCCTGTTTTCTGTGCTCTGTGGCACAGTCCCTGTGCTGGGGGACGAGGGCCAGCTCAGGAGCAGCAGGTTCCCTGCGTGGGCCTGGTGGAGGCAATCCCAGAGCTGGGCTGGTTCCCTGGTTCCTGCAGGAAATCACAGCCCCTGACACATTGCAAAGCCAAACACGTCCTGGTTTATTGCACTCCACAGGGCTCTGGAGCTTTCTGCAGTAATAAAGAGAAGTTGCTGTGCCATCTGCAATAAAACAATAGGAACATTATTGAATTTCCTAGAGCTTTCATATAAATACTAATACATCCACTTTTGTCTGTTTCTTGGGGGCTTGGAATGGTTGAGGAGTGGATGGAAGGAAGACAATTTGGGGAAAACCAGGCAGTCTGGAAGACAGAACAAATCATGACAATCTTCTGAAACAGCTGACATTCCCGGGCTGGAGCTGCTGCCATCAGCACCTTGTTGGGAATGCAGGAGTGGTGCTAATTGCTGGCACTGGCTGGTGGCAGTGGTGACCACTGTGTGACCAGTCCTGTGCCATCGCTGCCAGCCAGTCCTTCTGTTCAAACACCTCCCTTTTGCTCAATACAAACAGCTTTTCTGAAAGAAAACTGCACAAGGGGTAGTAAAGCATGAAAATTCCTTGTTTCTGGAAGCTCCCAGGCTGCACAGCTGATGGATATTTCCTTCCAGGTCTTATTGAGCCCCTTTCTAAATAATTTATCAGCTTGCCATTGCTTGAAGTATTTGTTCTGATTAAATTTAAGACTTTGCTTTATTGTTGTGTAGCTACATAAATTTGTGTGCTGCGGGAGTAGAAACCACTTCAGCTGTTGTTTCCTCTGCAAAATCCTGCAGTTAAGCAATATTCAGTCATTTCATGCACTTCTCAAATGAAGATTGTACTGGGGGAGAGGGTAGGAGATGACAGAGCTGTGGGCTCGATCTGTCTTGATAAAGAGTTCTCTGAACAAGTACAGAGTTCTTGCAATTCCGCGCAGATATAATTGAGATGCCGGTGGAAAAGTGTAGGGAAAACCGAGACAGCTCTACACTAACTCTCCCTTGGGTTTGGGGCTTAAGTTTTACTGGGCAGGGAAGGGGTTAAACCTGAGGGTAATCTGGGAAGAGGCTCAATTACAGGGATCAAAGGGGCTGCTTAAGCAGCTGAGAATGGAAGGAGGGAAGGGAGTGAAAGTGAAGAGCACAGGACCCGATAATGCCTGAGAGAGGGGAAGCTTCCCTGGGACTGCTCCTCTGCTCCGGGAACCTGCGGGCAGTGGGGAGGGAAAGGAGGGAATGGCTGCAGGGCCTGGCTGGTGGCAGCACCAGGGAAGGAGACAGAAGTGCCCAGAATAAAATAACTGGAGTTGCTGTGGGAGGCTGCTCGCATGCTCTGTGTTTGGAATGTTTAGATAAGGAATTGATCATGTTGAAATGGGATCTCTCAGCTGCTGACCCCATTGAGTAGCCCTGCAGAGCCCTGCCTGTGTGAGGTGCAGCCCTATATTTAAAATACTTAGGTAATTATGTTGAAATGGGATCTCTCAGCTGCTGACCCCACTGAGTTGCCCTGCAGAGCCCTGCCTGTGTGAGGTGCAGCCCTATATTTAAAATACTTAGGTAATCATGTTGAAATGGGATCTCTCAGCTGCTGACCCCACTGAGTAGCCCTGCAGAGCCCTGCCTGTGTGAGTGCAGCCCTGTAGCAGGTGCCCACAGCTTTGCTGTGCTGGCAGGGAGCAGCACACATTTCCCTGTTGTTGGGGTGTAAATTCAGTTTTCCTGGCAGCACTGCATGCTGTGCCAGTGCAAAGGCAGGGACTGGCCTTGGCTGGAGAGTCAGGAGCCTTTGCAAACCGGGCCATGGACTGTGAGCTGCCAGTGCTGCTGCAGTGGGATGGTTTGTGGAGATGCAGGAGCTCGTGGGGATTTTTAGCAGGAGTCACTGCTCTGCAAGCCCCAGTTTGTCAGTGGAGCTGGGCCCTGTGCTGCAGCCCTGCAGGGCTGGCTGGGGAGCATGAAGGTGTTCTGCTTCCAGGCTGGAATTGTCAGAGCTGTGTGTGAGCACTGATCCCTGTACAGAGCCTGGGGGATGAGCCAGGGATGGAATTGCAGCCTGGCTCTGTTCCCCTGTTCTCCTGCTGGACATCTCCTTCCCAGCCCTCCCAGGCCAGCCCCGTGCCCTGTGCCTCCATCCCTGTGGGTGTGCAGTGGAGCCAAAGGCTGGGCTTGGATGAGGCACAGTTTACATAATTCAGGACCTGCTATGAAGTAGTCTGGGCCATATGCTTATTAAATTTGCATGAAATTATAGATTTTGTTTCCTCTTTGTTAGGTCTGGCTTTTGGCCAGGTTTTCCCTTTAACTCCAAACTGTCCGGAGCACTCACAGGAGGTTTTCCCCCTTCCTCAATCATTTGGCTGCTTCTGTTGGGATTTCCCTGGTGCACAGATCCCAGTGGCACTCCTGCACCAGCTGCTTTTTGCAATCCTGCCCTTTATCCTCTGATGAGCTTTGCCAGTCGTGCCAGGAAGGCCAAAATGTGCAGCTCATTCCCAGGAGAGGTGAGAGGATGCAGCCACTCAGCTCCTGCCTGGCTCCAGCTGTGCTGAGCTCCTGCTGAACTGTTGCACTGGGATCTTCTGTACAGAGCCCTTCCAGCTGAAGGGCACTTCTGTGGAATGTGGGGCTTTTTACATCCTCTGAGAAGTAGCTGAATGGAGTGTGAGGGGTTTGTACTCTGTAAGATTGAGCCCAAAGCAGTGATTTGCCATCAGCACTCCCCTCTGCACCAGCCAGCCCCAGTGAGGCCAAGGGACTGAACCAAAGAACCCTCCCCCTTACACCCACTTGCCTACATAAAACAAAGTCAGTCACTGGATTGATTTTTTAATTCAAGTGCTACAGTTTTGCCTCCCTTTTTTTCTTCTCTCAATTTCCTCCTTTTTCTGCTAAGAGAGTCGTTTGGGCTGGTTTAATTGTCTCCTGGAAGGAGCTGATTTCATTAGAGCTGAATGGATTATACCTGAATGGGCATCCCTGGGGTGAGGGAGATCTGGGAGCCATGAAGGGGGATGAAAATCCTGGATGGGGAAAGGACTGGGGAAACCTAGAAGACAAGATTAAATAAACTTTTAGGAAGCCTTTGGGAAGGGTGGTTGAAAGCAAGTCCTGGTGGTTGGGAATGCCTGCAGCTGGAGCATCCCTGCTGAGGGTGCCGTGGGCACTGGAACAGGGCAGTTCTGCTGCTGTTCCTTGGGCAGGTTGTGAAGAAAGGGGTTTCCCATTTCTCTCTGATCCAGTCTCACCCATTGTGTGCTGCCTCTTGCCTGCAGCAGTGAGTGATGGTCTCTGAGGGCACATCTCCCACAACATGGGTAAATTGTCTCTTTTGTGGCAGGCCTTCAAGGAAACAGTGATTTTTCTGATCAAACAGGCTGCTTCTCCCTCCCTTCTAGTCTGCTTCCCAACAGTTTTCTCTTAATTTCAAAGGAAGTACAGCCAAGATACTTGAAGTGGATCATTGAAAGCCTCTACCTTTTAGAGCATGTTGTCTGTTGTTGATGCTGTTGTTCCCCTCATTAGAGGTCTCTGGGCTTTGATTCGGTGTCTGAGGTTTCATTCCTTCATTGCTTTTTTCTGCCTAATTAATTGGGAAGTTGCTGCTGCACATCAAAGGGGGAGCATTTCCTAAAGAGTAACTACTTAAGCATGAAAACTAATTGAACACATGACCTAATTATTGGTCTCTCAGTGAGTCATACTTTTCCTTTATTTCTGTAGGGTTTTTCTTTTAAAACAACAGCAAATACTAATTGCTCCTGCAGAAGAAATACTGTAGAATTCCAAAGGGGAACATGGAAAAACTGGTACTTGGTCTCCAGTAGGAGATATCTTCAGATGTAGGAACATGTAAGAAAAAAAATGAATAGGAAGGAAAAAACCAAAAAGACACTGTGACCTTGTTTAACAAAACCAGGTTTTCCTTAGAGGACTATGTTTGTTGGTTTTCATTTCCCAACAGCCTCTTGAATTTGGCAGCTATTTCAGGCTCTGCAAAATTCTGCTGTATCAATCCTTTGCTGTCTTGTTAAAGATCAACTGTCTTCAGCATAAACCAGCAGGGTTTTTTTTTTTTGGGGAAAAAAAAAAAAAAAGTCTGCCACAGAAGTGGAGTCAACAAGTCTAATTGTGAAACCCAATTATTGCTGTTCTCCTTCTGCCTGAAAACCTGTCGTGGTCAGAGTGTCACTGTCAGCCAGAGTGTCACTGCCAGCCCTGGGCCAGAAAAGCACCGATTTCAAGTGTGGTAAAGGATGAAGCCACTCTTTAATGCCGTGGGGATATGGAGACATTGAGGAGAAATGAGCCAGCACTTGTAGTTTCCCCCTTGGTGGCTCTGCAGGTGATGTGAATCCCAGCCCTGCTCAGCATGGCCAGCCTGGGGAGAGCTGGAGCCCCCCTGGCAGGGCAGCTGCTCCTTTGGGCTGGAGCCCCTCACCTCCCTGCCTGCCCTGGGAGCAGCTCCTGGAGCAGGGATAACTGAGCATTTGGGAGTTGCCTGTGCAAGGGGGGAGCTCCCTGCTGCAGCTCTGGGTACAGCTCATGTGTAGAATGCTTTTGCTAGTGAGAAAAAAAAAAAACAAACCCAAAACTGATAAATCTTTAACACACCACTGTAGGTGGAAACTGGGAAATTGCAGCAGTAGTGCACTTAATACTGATTTTTCAGATTTTCTCCTGGAAAAATGAGTCACAAAAAAAGGAAAAAAAAAAATATTGCAGGCATGGAGTGCTGTGTGGAAGTGTGTTCAGAAGCTGCAGAGACCAGGCATTAAACTGTTGTGGGAGCTGAGCTGGCTGTGCACTGCAGACAGCAGGGGCTGCCATTCTGGAGCTCAGCCAACAGACTTGCAAAGTCACTTTAGTGGGAAAATCCTGAAATCCTGTGGGTCTTTGCACCTGCTGCAAGGCTGGAGTTCTGTGGGCAGGATGTGCTGGAAGGAAGGAGATCACCCAGCATCTGAACTCCTGGCAGCTCTGAGCTCCTGCTCAAAGGCCTTGCCTTCCTTCTGGCAATAGCTTCATTTCCCATGTTCTATTCTTCATGTCTGTTTTGGTTTGTGCTCTGTCATCAAAATGGGGCCAGAACTGGCAGGGAGGAAGGTTTGTGCTTTTGAGGGTGTTTTCCTGTGACCACTGATGTTGGCTTGTCAGAGATGGGAAGGAAGAGCTGACAGGAAAAGGCTCTTGGAGAGAAAAGCGGCTCTGCCTGGCAAAGCTGATTAACATGTTTCTGTAATTACCACCCAGCTCTGGGTGACCCATTTAAAAACACCTTGTCTTTGTGTTGGGTGGGGAGTGCAGAATCCCTGGGGTGGGGGACAGGGAAGAGCCTCCTGCAGATCCCTTGGCAGCACCCTGCTGCTCTGTGTGCAGTAAATCCACCTGGATGCAGCGGGCAGGGATGCAGGGCTGCATCCTGGCACATGCAAAGGATGCTGCACCAGGAGCTTCTTGCTAACAGGCACCACCAGTTCTGTGCAAAACCTGAGATTACCAGGGGAAACTATTGACATTTTTATTTATATTCCTGCTCCTCTCTAAGGCAGAATGAGGAAATCCTGAGATGCTTTGGTTTGAAGTCCTTTCCTGTGGAGATTAGCAAAGCATAAGCCTTGGAATGATTGGCTTTCCTTCTCCTGACTCATTAAGGTGTTTTTAATCAGAAAATTGCTTCATTAAGCAATTACTTTGCAATCAGAGGAGAACTGAAATTACTAAACAATTATTTAGTATTTGGAAAATGAAGTTCTTGCCCTGCAGGGCCCCAGCCTTGCAGCTCCTCCCTGGAGCACGATGCACTCGGGCCAGGGTATAAAGACAGCCAGTCTGAGAATTTACCAGTTTGTACTCCTGCAGCCTAAACTGGCCTCCCAGTGAGATCCAGGTTTCTATTTAAGAAGCAAGATGCAGAGCCTGAAACTTTAAAGAGCTCTTAAAACCAAGGTTCTGGAGAAGGAGTGGAGCTGACACTGATGCTTAGGAGTTATGTGAGCAGGTTTGAAAGATGTGACCTGGGGTGTACTTAAAATCCTGTTAGGGCACTTGTGGTGTGACCCATCGAGCTGTCACCAGGCTGAGGGTGCAGATCTGCCATAGGAGAAGCAGATTTGAGTTCTTTTACCATTCTCTTGGTTTAAGAGCAAGCAATTATTTACACAGCCCTCTCAGAATGGTTATTTGAGCA
Source organism: Vidua chalybeata (assembly GCF_026979565.1). Classification (NCBI taxonomy): domain Eukaryota; kingdom Metazoa; phylum Chordata; class Aves; order Passeriformes; family Viduidae; genus Vidua; species Vidua chalybeata. Next base: position 7,101,428 of record NC_071548.1, read on the forward strand.
GAGAGGGAAGGATTTGTACCAAACACAGGAGGCTGGTGGGTGGAATTTCTGTGAACTTTGGCACAAACCTGCAGTGTGAAGCAGCTTGTGACTGCTGAGGAACACACCTGTCTTGTGGATGTACTGTAGCAGCAACTCAAGGTTGGTTGTCCTGATTTTTGTCTTCCCTGTCAACATCAGTTCTCATGAACAAACTGCTCAGAGGCATTTTTTTGGAAGTGTTATTGGATCTCGAGCCTGCGCTGTGAGGATTAGGTACTTTGGAATTCATTTCACACTGGACGTGAAAGCAAGGTCAGGGACTCTGCAGAGGGAAGGTAAAGTCCCACTGCTGGCTCCAGGCACAGGAGGGGATGTGCCACACTCAGAGCTGGCTCCAGCCACCTCCCTGTCCTGGCATCAGCAGGCCCAGCAGCCTCGGGCTGCTCCAGAGGGAATTAGCACAGGGGAGATGGGGAGGGGTTTGAAATGCACCCAAATATCTGCAGAGGACTTGCCTCAGACTGGCAAGAGTCTCCCTTTGCTCAGTTTAGTGTTTAAATTAAAGCATCTCTAAGTTATGGTTTGTCTTCACTATAATGAGTATTTTTCAAGTTAGCAATGACTAATAATTTGATCAGGAATGTTTTCTCCTGGCCTGTGTTAACCAGGTTAAGCTGCTGCCTCTAATGTCAATTTGAGATTTCTAGCACACTCCCTTGTACTTAAATATGCAGTTTTTATTATCTTGGCCTAATCCTCATGAATTTGCATCAGGGTAATTTTATGTGCCCACAGCCTAAAATTAAAACACCTAAAAGGAAGTGGTGGGTTTTTTTTTAATATAAAATTAAGAAGCTTGATGTCTGTGGATATGGTTCAGAATAATTTGTATTTGCATGATGTGTCCAGCCCAAGAGTTATTGTGGCCATATCAGTGTGGGCTTGAGGTGATTGGGTTTGTGATTGATGGGTAGTGGAGTCACTTCTTACAGGGCTGAGTTATCTCTGAGCTTATCACACAACAGACTCTGCAGGCTGGGCTGGGATCCTGCCTGGCACTGCTGGGTCCTGCTCTGGGATCCTGCCTGGCACAGCTGGGTCCTGCTCTGGGATCCTGCCTGGCACAGCTGGGTCCTGCTCTGGGATCCTGCCTGGCACAGCTGGATCCTGCTCTGGGATCCTGCCCTGGCACAGCTGGGTCCTGCCCTGGGATCCTGCCCTGGGATCCTGCCCTGGGATCCTGCCCTGGGATCCTGCCCTGGCACTGCTGGGTCCTGCCCTGGGATCCTGCCCTGGGATCCTGCCCTGGGATCCTGCCCTGGGATCCTGCCTGGCACAGCTGGGTCCTGCCCTGGGATCCTGCCCTGGGATCCTGCCTGGCACTGCTGAATCCTGCTCTGGGATCCTGCCCTGGCACAGCTGGATCCTGCTCTGGGATCCTGCCCTGGCACAGCTGGATCCTGCCCTGGCACTGCTGAATCCTGCTCTGGGATCCTGCCCTGGCACAGCTGGGTCCTGCCCTGGGATCCTGCCCTGGGATCCTGCCCTGGCACTGCTGAATCCTGCTCTGGGATCCTGCCCTGGCACAGCTGGATCCTGCCCTGGGATCCTGCCCTGGGATCCTGCCCTGGCACTGCTGGGTCCTGCCCTGGGATGTTTATTGTGGAATTGTGCAAAGTGTTCGTGTGCAGCTCTGCGTTTGCCTGTCCTTTGATGTGTCTCCAAAGCCAGTGTAAATGCAGGATCCTAAACCTTCCTTTGATGCAAGAAGAGAGCTGTGGTTTAGTCAGGATTGAAATGTGATCACGGTGAGTTGCAGGCTTGGGTTATTAATCACCCTTTTGGATGAACCAAAGTATTTTTGTTTGTGAGTGAAGCCTGTGGTTTTTCACTAGAACAGCTTCCCCCTCAGCAGGCCTGGAACCAGGCCAGCCTGGCAGCACATGGAGACAAACTCTGGGAGAAGCCTGTAGTAGAGGAGTTAGGGAAAGGAAATTGGTGAGTACAGAACGAGTGGCACTGAAAATCCTCTTCCAGGGCTCTGCTGAGCCCTGCCCCTGGCAGGGGCTGCCTGCAGTGCCTCTGGATCAGCCCTGCCAGCAGCAGGCAGGGTTCCTGCCCCTCCCTGCCAGGGATGCTTGTGACTGTGCTGGATGAGCCAGCCTGCAAAACAGATCCTCTTGGAGCTTCCCAGAGACTTCCCTCCATGGACAAAATGAGGGATTCTCCTCCACCTGCCTGTTTTATCAGCAAGCCTTTATACATGGAGTTTCCTCCAAATCTGTGTTGAGATCTTGCTAAATATCCTCTGGGAATTCAAATGGGTTTATATCAAAAAGATACTTCTTCTCATCTCTGTGCTCTTTGATTTCTTTAGGAAACTCTACAAGATAAGAGTTTGATTTGAAAAGTCTGGCTTCTCATTAGAGATGCTGAATGGGCTCTTCCCCAAAGTGTTTGTTCATGGTTCTGTTTGTTTATTACCATTCCACCAACGTGCCCAGCACAGAGCTCAGCCTGGATTTCCTCTGGATTCCTTTAGAAGCTGATGCCATTCTTCCTGCTTTCCCCTTTCCTGGTACCCAGGTGGTTTCAGAGGGATTTGACCATCTACAGGTGGTGCTCAGTAATTCAGTATTTGGGATAACTCGGTTTATGCTTTTTGGTTCCTGGAGATGGGATGGGGTTGTTGGAACTGGGGGTCTCACTGTGTCACCCACAGTGGCTGGGGATGGCCGCACCAGCTCTGGGCTTCTCAGCTTGCTGAAATTGTCTGATCCTATCTTGGATTTTCCTTTTTTTTCTTCTTCTTTTTGGCCACGTTCCTGTTCGCTGCTTGGATGCTCCAATGTGTTCAGGAGATTTAAAAAGTAAAATAGAATGGTGCTGCTTTGCTGTGTGCACCACATGTTCCTCCTGGCTGTGAATTTTTGACATATATGTGCCTGTTTTATGTGTCTGAGCCCCACTTTGTTCCAGACACTCTCAGGAACACATTGCATCGAACTGGCAGCTGCCTCATATAAAGTGGAATATGAATTAATTCAATTTTATGCTCTTCACTTAAAAGAAAATCCAGGATTTTTAGTGTTCATCTTTCACAGGTCTTCAAGCGTCTGAGAAGCATTTCTGTCTGGGGTGGTTTTGTCCTTTGCCTTAGTGTGAGATATTTGCCTTAGTGTGGCTGAACTTCCATAACAGCAGGGATGCTGATCCAGGCTGGGTCCCTGAGCAGCAGGGATGGGTTTGTGCACACAGCCAGGAGAGCTGCTGTGGAACTGCCCACCCTTGCCCTGGAAGCTGCTGGTGTCACTCCTCTTGGATTGTAGTCACTTACTTCTTTGTAAGGCTTCTTATAGTGGAGTTTTTCCAATTTGGGCATTGTTCCAAAAACCTCTCTCTTGGAATAATTAGCTTGCTTTGATTCCTTTTAATGAAATCATGTGGAGTAGGCTGGCTGTGTGCATGGCAAAGTCACAGGTTTAATGTCTTCTCTCTGCTTTTGGAAACTGGGATGCAGATCTGCTCCAAGAGGCAGCTGCACGCTGGGCTGGTCCTTGGGGTTTGGATTAGGGAGAAGCATTGCTGAGGATAAGGGAAAGCTGCATCTCAGAGTTTGGGACCCACCCTGGGGAGGCTTTGCTGCCAGCCCAGGATGTGGAGGTGATGGGTTCTGCACTGGGGTGACTGGGGTGGGACTGCTTCCTCCAGGAAATCCCACCCAGCCTTGCTCTGGGGTTCCACAGGGCAGGAAAGCTTCCAGCCCCAGGGCTTGTCCATGCCCTGCAGGTATGGAATCATGGAATTGGGTTGGAGGGGACCTTACAGACCACACAGAGCAGCAGTCCAAGAGGGAACATTGGAACCTCAAACACTGCAGCTGAATTGCCTCTGTTTCATTTCTTTTACTCACCACATGCAGTGCCTTGTGTGTGCCACTTGCATTTGGGATTCTTTGTCACCCAGAAGCTGTTTAAAAAAACCCAATCTCCAGCCAAATAAAGCTTTTATATCTCATTATAGATTCTGGGTAGGAGCATCCTTCTTCTGCAAGGAGGTGTAAAAGGCAGTTTCAGTATAAAATACTGAATGTTGGAGTAGTTTTTTCTGTGGATAAATTTGGAACACATTCAGTAAGGTATCTTAGGGATAAAAGGGGAGTGACTTCAGGATTTGTTCTGCTGAATGAGAAGAGGATGGATGATGTTACAGCTTGTGAAAAGCAGAGGCTCTGGATGCCAGCAGAGACATTTGTCATACATTTTTCATACACTTTGTATCCCCTGCACTGGGGTTGGGGTTTTGGCGTGGGATCACACACACAAACTGTGGTCTGAGTCTTGTGGAGTCCTGCAACACACACTGAGGTCCTGGCCTGCAGGAGAATGAAAGGGGAACGCTTGAGTTTTACAGCTTTGATGAGAAAATAGGTTTATCCTCGTGTTTTCTTAAGGGGAAAAAAAACCCATCTCCCTGCTGAAAGAGCCGTGGGGCTCCAGCAGTGCCTGCTGGGCTGGGCAGTGCCAGTGGTCACAGGAACCTGGCCTGGCTTCCAGAACTTTCCATTGCCACTGAGAGTTGAGCAACACCAGCAACTTCAGTCCCCTGTTCTGTCACCTCTGGCACTCTGCATCCCTTCCTTTTCACGGGGCCTGATCCTGAGCTGAGTTTCCTGGGCTCAGCAGCTGGCAGGGTGAGCAGAGCTGAGTTTGGGAGGTGGTGACGAGCCAGTTCTGGTGGCTCAGGTGACAGCCAAGCCCTGGCACAGCCACGGAGCTGCTGCAGCCCTGGCTCCTCAGGAAAGGGGTCTCTGCCTGGGGCTCCTCCTCAGTGCTGCACGTGTGCCTTGGCCCCATTAACAATTAAAGGAAAACCTGTAATTAGGTGAAGTTTCCAAAGCAGAGGCAGTAATTGAAGCTGAAAATCGAGAGGACTGTGGGGATTTCTGCAGCCAGTGCATCCTGACATTCCAGTGGGGTAGGAGTTGATGAATCCACTGAAGGGGCTTTTCCCCTCTGGACAGACTCGTGTTGGGGAGGTCACTGCTGTGCCCTGCTAGGCAGTGAGCACCTGGCTGGTTTATTTTCCCTTTGAAAGAAGTAAATCCCTTGTGAAACAAGCAGACAGTAATCTGGGAGGTCATTCCGTGGGATGTCAGGGGAGGATCAGCACCACAGCTTCGAGTGGGACCATCTCACTTCCCATTTCAGCATTAAACGTGGGAAATGTCCACAGGAAAACCACAGGAAAAGCCCCAGACTGGTTTCTTTTCCTGGTCTGGGTGCCAGAACTCCTTTCTATTGAAACTCTTCCCACTCCCTGCAAATCTGTCAGTACAGTGTTTCATCAGTCCTGCTGGGAGCTGGAGGGGAAGGAATCAGCACCTTGGCAGGGAAGGTAGAGGAATAAGGATGGGAGGAAAGAAAAAGACAAAAAAGGCACCACCTGGGCTGGTGTGTTACTCACGTACTGGTTCTTGTCACAGCTAAAACTCCCACCTGAGTCCTGAGCTGGGCTCAGACTGTGCTTATTCACAGCTCCCTCCCCTCCTTTCCATTCCCTCGTCCTCGTGTTGCTCCAGGCCCAAATGATCTGTTTGCAGTTTGGAAATTGAGATCTACAGACTTTAGTTTTAGAGTCTGAATCCACCTCCATTAACTGCGAGCTGTGTTTAATATTGATGCTCCAGGGACGTGAGGAGGGATGGAATGAGCCTGTTCTCCTGTGGAAAAAAAGCTGAAATTCCCCAGCACTCTGCTTTGGGTGGCTGGTGAAGCTGCCAGCAGCCAGGCTGGGATTTAAGGGGCACATTTTTGCAAATCAGAGTCTTCATCACTACTCTGAGCGGAGAGAGGAGGAGGTGGGGGCTCCGTGGGAAGATTAATGCAGCCTCTTGGCTTTCCTGAGTGCTGAGGTTCCCAGAAAGGATGAGGGTGTCACATCACTGCTTCCTGCTTCATATTTTTCCTCCTTTCGCTTGCTTTTCTTGGGTGTTGCCAGCATTAAATGCTGCCATTCATTGTTCCCTCTCCCCTGCTGGCTGGAGACTCTGACTGTTAATTGAGCAGCACTGTATCTGCTCTTCAGGCTTCTCAGGTAAACAATTTAAGTCCTTCATCCTCTTTTACTGTGACATTTTAAGACTTTCTCAGCGTTGGCTGTCGCAGAGAAAAACCTAAAAAGCCCAAATTCTGCAGCCTTGGTTTGGTTTATAAACAGGCTCCCAATGGCAGCTCTTGGAGAGGTGTGTTTGTCCTGCTCTTAAACTTGGGTCTTTATTTCACTACATCAGATTGAAGGTTTTTATTGTGATTCTGGGGTTTCAGTCTCTGCAGCTCTGGAGAAGAGAGAAAGAGCCAGGCTTTTGTCTTTCAAAGGACAGTTGAAAGACTTCCTGTTATTATTTGGCCTTACTTCAAAAAAATGCACTTTTGAGCGTGACAAACCAGCTCCCACCTGGGTGTCTTGAACTCAGCCAAGCTAAAAGGAGTTTGAAGCATTGGGGTTTTTGCCAGTTTGATTTTTTCCTCCATCCTCCAATGTGCCCTGAGTTCAGTGCTCATAGGAGCAGTAACGGGGTGTCCACAGGCACACTGGGGGAATACATCCATTTTTCCCAAGGCAAAGGACAATTTCCAAGGGCTCTCCATCACTTTCCCCCCTTCTTACCCAACTGCTTGAATGTCAAATTCCTGAGCCTTTTGTGTCCTTTTGTCTCGAGAATGGTGTCGACCTATACAATTTCCTCTCTTCAAGAGAGAGAATTTGTTCAGTTGGAGGTGTAGAGAATCTGAATTGGAGGATTAAGTCAGGGGTTACTTGTGAGACTGGCTAATGTTGAAACAGATTTCACCTTCTTAAGGCTTTTTGAATATTAATAATTGAAAAGTGAGTGAGCAGGGTGGGAGCTGGGAGCTGTGCTAAGCTCCCTCCAGCCTGTGCTGTTGGTGTGTGTGACAGTCCCACACAGCACCAGACACGCTTTGTTTATCCAGCCCCACTGCCACTGGTTTGTGTTTCCTTTCCCAAAGCAGCCAGTTCCTATCCACACTGGAACTGATGCCTGGAGAGGGTGCCTGGTTGGACAGAGTTAAAGTGGTGATGTATTAAAAGGCCTCAAAGGATTCACCTTGGGCAGCACAAGAGCCCAGCCAGGGCTACACCCAAGATGGACCCTGAGTCAGGAATTTTCACACTTTTATAAGTTCTGGTCCATTTCCATGTTGGGTTCATTGTCCAATTCCAGCTCCAGGTTGTGCAGTCCCATCTTCCCAGGTTGCTCTCCTCAATTCCCTGCTGTTTGCACTTTTTGGGCCTTTTTGGGCCTTTTTGTTGTTTGCACTTTTTGGGCCTTTTTGTTGGGCCTTTTTGGGCCTTTTTGTTGTTTGCACTTTTTGGGCCTTTTTGTTGTTTGCACTTTTTGGGCCTTTTTGTTGGGCCTTTTTGGGCCTTTTTGTTGTTTGCACTTTTTGGGCCTTTTTGTTGGGCCTTTTTGGGCCTTTTTGTTGTTTGCACTTTTTGGGCCTTTTTGTTGTTTGCACTTTTTGGGCCTTTTTGTTGGGCCTTTTTGGGCCTTTTTGTTGTTTGCACTTTTTGGGCCTTTTTGTTGTTTGCACTTTTTGGGCCTTTTTGTTGGGCCTTTTTGGGCCTTTTTGTTGTTTGCACTTTTTGGGCCTTTGGGGCCTTTTTGTTGTTTGCACTTTTTGGGCTGGAGCTGTCACAGTGTCCTTGGTTCTGGGGCTGGAAAAGGATTGTTGTGTGTGCCTGGGCTGTGAGGAGAGCTGCTGACACTTCCATGGAGTTCAGGGTCACAGCAATGCAGTGCAGAGCCAGGGAAGCAGAGCAGCTCAGGCTGAAGGCACCAGCAGCAGGGCTGTGTGCAGTGACCGTGTCCCCCTGCTGTGCCCAGGCCAGGTACAAGCAGAGCCTGGACCCCACGGTGGACGAGGTGAAGAAGCTGTGCACGTCTCTGCGCCGCAACGCCAAGGAGGAGCGCGTGCTGTTCCACTACAACGGGCACGGCGTGCCCCGGCCCACGGTCAACGGCGAGATCTGGGTCTTCAACAAGGTGGGTCCGGGCTGGCACAGCCCTGCCAGGCACCTGGGCAGCACAGCTGGCTTTGGGTCGCACGCTGCTTCGGGTTTAGGGACCTCAAAACCCCTCCAGAGCCAGCCCTGCCATGGCAGGGACGCTTCGGCTGTCCCAGGGTGGCCGAGTCGCGATGTCCAGCCTGGCCTTGGGCACTGCCAGGGGTCCAGGGACAGCCCCAGCTGCTCTGGGCACCTCTGCCAGGCCTGCCCACCCTTACTTGCAGTAATAAGCAGACAGGACTCAGTTTCTTCATGAAGGAAAAGCCCATTCTATATTTCCATTGTTTATATTTATAAATATAAGTTATTTGAGACAGCCCCAGCTGCTCTGGGCACCCTGTGCCAGGGCTGCCCACCCTCACTTGTAGTAATAAGCAGACAGGACTCGGTTTCTTCATGAAGGAAAAGCCCATTCTGTATTTCCATTGTTTATAAATATAAGTTATTTGGGGGTGTTTGTTAAGATGGAAGACAAGGAGCAAGATCCTTCCTATTTACAGAAAGGGAACTGTGGGCACTTTGTTGAAGGCAGCTTCGTTGGTTTTAATTTTAATGGATAATTTGGAAAGTTGCACAGAAGCTAAAGCTGTAATACATTTAAAGGAATTTTTACAAGGTACTGTGTTAAACTTCATTGGTTAGCAATACAGTGAAACTCAGTTTATTGGTTGGTAAGGGCTATTGTATATTTCTATCGAATTTTCTCTTTCTAGATGTGTTTACATATTTTCTTCACAGATTCTTATGGGACAGATTTCTTGTTTTTTGCAGGTATTGTTGTATCAGTAAGGAGTAATGTTCTAGTTTAGTTGCTGTTTCCTGAGCAAATCTCAACGTGGCTTCAAAAGGAGAAAAATCAACATGCCCCAACTTCAGACATGTTCATTCTGACATTTTGAGGAGCTTCTCTGCAAGTTTTAAATATCTGAGTTGTTCTCTCAACAACTGGGGGTGAAATCTGTTCACCAGCAGTTTCCAGCTGAGCTGTGGTTGTGGGAAGGGGCCCAGAGGGATGGTGGGAGCAGTGTTGGAGCAGGGACTTCTCCATTCCCAAGCCAGGGAACAAACTGTGTGTCCAGCCCAGCACCAAAGCATCACCCTTTCACTGTGCTTTAGCACCCCTTCTTGCTTCAAACTGCCTCATTTACATATCATTAGCAAAGTCGATGTTTTATGTGACCCCCACAGTAGAGTTGGAACATAAAATTCTTCTGCTTGGAAATACCACAATATTAATCAGAGCTATAATCCCATCTTAGCTGGAGCAAGATGCCTTGGAAATATAAAGGTAAAACAATGCCTGCCCATAAAATGTCGTTGATGGGATGTGTCAGAGCAGGTTTTTTATGTGGAACTTCCTGGGCTTGGAATGTGCTTCACGTGAGTGGTGACCTTAAGAAAGGCTGTTCTTGCCTCATCCCACCCTGCAGTGATTTGTGGAGCTCCAGCTCCCTAAAACTTCGGCTTTCATCAACAAATTGCCCTATTAATTTTAATGAAACAACCCAAACTGTTATAAATGGGCAAAACTGGGTTTGGAAATGCCTCACCCCTCCCTGCCTTACATAACACATGGTTTATGATACCTCCTGTCTTTATCGACGCTGATACGTGTCCTTGAAAATTTGATTTTTGTAAAAAGTTTACTGCTTTTATTACAGCTATTTTAAGTCTCTTGAATTTAAATGAGAGTTATGATCCCATCCATCATCCTGCTGATGTTAATAGGAACATCACAGCTTTTCCTGAGGATTTTGGGCTGAGCTCAGGGTTGGAGGAACACCAGGTTGCTCTCTGCCTGCAGCTGAAAAGGATCCTGCTGCCAGCCACTGGGTGTTTGGTGGTGGCTCTTTGCAGGCAGGAATCTGTGGTTTATATTTTCAGCTCACTTGGTTCAGGATTGGCTCCTCAGAGCTGGTTTTAAGTGGCTGATTTTTATCCTCTTGCCTCCAGTTATTTGGGGGCGTTTGTTAAGATGGGAAACAAGGAACAAGATCCTTCTTATTTACAGAAAGGGAACTGTGGGCACCTCACTCTGTTGAAGGCAGCTTTGTTGGTTTTAATTTTAATGGATAATTTGGAAAGTTGCACAGAAGCTAAAGCTGTAATAAAATTATGAAGCATCTCGTTAGGCTCAGGCGGGGTAGTGCTGATGGGCTGCAGGGGCTTAATTATCCATCCTGATTTATTGATGGGGTTTTCAGTTTAAGATGTTTGATGTTAAATTAAAGACAGCTGGTTTGCATCCTTTATCAGTGTTGCAGAAATTTGGGATAAAATTGGACTATTAAATGCTGTTTGGAGTTGTTAGCACATATCAGAGCTCTAAATATCTGATACTGAAAACTCTTGGCAAAGTTTTGGGCTTTTTTTTTTTTTTTTTTTTTTTAAATTGGGTGTTTCAAATAATGCCACAATAAAATCTGCTCGTCGCTTGCGCTGACCTGGGTTCACATCCTCTCTGTTGGTAGATACTGACTGAGATTTGTGTTCATTAATATGTCCAATCTAGGCTTTACTTTGTGCTTTCAGAGCTGGGTGTGCGGGTGTGTTTTATTGCCCCAGCCAGTTCAGGTGCTGCTCCTTCCGTGGCCCCTGGTGAGAGCAGTGCTGGTTTCCTCCTGCAGAACTACACGCAGTACATCCCCCTGTCCATCTACGACCTGCAGACCTGGATGGGGAGCCCTTCCATCTTCGTCTACGACTGCTCCAACGCCGGCCTGATCGTCAAGTCCTTCAAGCAATTTGCACTACAGAGAGAGCAGGAGCTGGAGGTGAGGGCTCAGGCTGCTGGGCTTTACTGAGCACAAATGAAGTCTAAGCTTGCTTTGCTGTATACGCTGAAAAATGTGGTTCAAACTGTGTTGGAAGGCAAATTAATTTGCAAATAACTTTGCCACTCTTGATCTTTCTGGTTCAGTTTGCTATCCCATTAAACTTGGAATGATTTTCAATACAAGCACTAATTAAATGTTAATGTTAATAGAATCAATTTGGGCCCTAATGGTCTTTTCTGCTGAGATGAATGCTGAGGTGAACAAGACATCATTATTTTGGTTGCAAAACTCTGGTATCTGGGGCCGTATTTCGATGCAGTTGTGGTTTTGTGCTGTTGAAGTGAATGTGAAAATGTGAAACAGCAAAAACCTGATCCACACAGGGATTGTCCTGGTGGTTCCAGCTCTGCAGAGTGTGGAATGTGTTCCCAATGAAAAGCTGTCTTTGGCTGGAAATGGAATTAGTAATAAATTTATTGAAGCAAATCTGAAGTGCAGAGTGGAAGGGAAGAAGCTGGAATGTTCTGTGCAGCCTCCCCCCTGCTGCCTGTAGCTCCCAGGGAAAGGACATTCGTAAAGGTTCACTTCTTTTGGGATTAGAAACCCCAAAACTTCAAGGAAGGAATATTAACTAATCAGGCAACTGAGTGTCACAAATACAACCTCCAAACAGATGTTAGGTGTCCCTGCCTGTCAGTCCTTTCCTTTGGAATTCCAGTTTTTGGAGATGCTTTAGTGGGGGCTCTTTGGCAGGTAGAAATTCCAATGTACTGAAGAAGACAGCTTGATAGCCTGGGATATGCAGATCATTTCATTATCCCTGCTCTTCCATAAAATAATTCCATATTTTGTAACAGTGAGGAACTTCCCATAGTCTGTGGCTTGGGAAGAACATGAATCTGCCAGACAGGGATCAACAGAAGTCAGAGAAAGGTGGTCTGAATATCCTTCCCCAAGTTTTCCTATCAGCCTAGGACTTCCACTGGGATATTTCTGGGGCCTTTCTCCTTTGTTTATACAGTGCTCTCTTCAGCACTTTGGTTTTGGTTTCTCATTCTGTTCCCAAGCAGGTTGAACAGGTCTGACTTCACCTTCCCTTTCCTTGCTTTCTTCACCAATTTCCTTTTCCCCTTGGCTGGCGCTGAGCTCCTGGAGGACTTGGAGGCTGCTGTGGAGGGAGCAGCCCCAGGAGCCCTGTGCTGTGAGGCAGAACCACTGCTCAGGTGGAGTTTGTGCAGGAGAACCTCTGCAAGTCCAGCCAAGGGAGGAGGATGAGCACAAGTGATAAAAGTCCTTATTTCAGCAAACATTCCATTCCATCTTCTCTGGGATTTTTCATCTCGTGGAATATGTGAGGCTACATGGGACAGCTGCTTTAGTATTGCTTCTCTTGCACTGCCATTAATTTGGTTATGAAAACACTTCCAGGGTTATGTGTCTGCTTTTCATTCTGTCCTTAGATTTCATTAACTCCTGGTGCCTGACTGAGGCTCCTGCTCGTGGGGAATAGAAGCAGAGCCCTGCTAACAGAGCAGAGTGCTCACGGCGTCATGAGAGCGTGGAGGGGAATTCATTTGGAAAATTATGAATTATCCAATTGTTCAAATTCATGAAAAGTGAAGCAAAGCTGCAACTGGTGCTCCAGAGGGGCTGCCAGAGTGATCAGGATAATTGTTCCCCATTTCCCTGCTAGGAGATCAGAGGAGTTTGCTCTTCCTTTAATCTGCCAGAGGGATTCTCACCTTCTGATTCCATATCTTGCCCTAATGAAAAAAAATGCAAAATGTTGGAAAGAAACTTTGGTGGCTGAAGTTTACTTAGTTTACCTGGTTCAGAAAGGTGCTGGGAAGATTATGTAGGTTTTCACTCCCTGAATTATTAGTCTCAAATATCATATTCTTAGTCAAAATCTCAAACAGGAGAATCCCTGTGCTTTTGGAAAATGGGAACGTTGGTCTGTAGGGCATTTTAACTTTATAGACTGAGGTTTGGTCTGCAGGGCATTTCTGGACTGGCTCTGGACTGAGTGCTGTTAATTAGATAGGAGTTAAAGCTTGTGCTGGTGCTGCCACAGTCACCAAGAGCTCCAGGGAGCACTGGCAGCTCTCCCTGGGATGTCTCCTGACCCTCCCTGACTCCCCCCTGGGGAATTGCCTTGTTCTCCACAGGTGGCTGCCATTAACCCCAACCACCCCCTTGCCCAGATGCCTCTGCCCCCCTCCATGAAGAACTGCATCCAGCTGGCAGCCTGTGAGGCCAACGAGCTGCTGCCCATGATCCCAGACCTGCCTGCAGACCTGTTCACCTCCTGCCTCACCACCCCCATCAAGATCGCGCTGCGCTGGTGAGTGAGACCCCCCTGCCCCCCTGCCCGGGGCACAGCAGGGCTCTGGGAACCCAAATGCTGCTCCTGACCCAGAGCAACCCTGCAATATTGAACAGCAGGGCTGGAACTGGGCGCTGGGGACACAGGCTTATTAATGAGAGCTAGAAAGGTGAAAATATTGTTATCTTCTACTTATTGCGTTTTCGTTTCCAGCTCAATATCTAGGTTTGCTCCGATTGAGGGGTTTACTGATCTGGGAATGAAATATCTGCTTCCCCAGAGAGCAGGAATGGTACATAGTGCAATACAGCTTTCTGCAAACTGTCCTTTGCACAAATCACATTCCAAATATTGCAGTTGCTGTAAATAATGCAGTAGCTCTAAACAGTGCTGGAGTGAGAGGAAGGGAGTGATAAACCAGGGAAAGATGTTCTGGAATGACAGCCCGAGTTAATTAGGCAGAAAGTGAGAAAAGGCTGCTCCAGAGAGCAGGAGCTTTCCAAGAGCAGTGTTTTATCCAACACCAGGGGCCTGAGTGTGGAGCCCCCAGAGCTCAGAGGCTCTTCCAGCTGCTCCTCTCAAGTTTGTGCCTGGTCCAGAATGGAAAAACTTCAGGGCGTTTGCTGGATTTGCTTGGAACAGGCAGAAGCCCACGGACACTGCAGGTGGTGGTGAGAAATTGTCACCAGAGCTCCAAGAGTTACTCACTGCCCTTTGGGGACATTTGTAATAAATTACAATTCTTTAAACTCTGTTTCACATTAGCAGCAAACTGAGCGAGCTCCTGTGGCCAGGCTCTGGTTTGGGTGTGTGAAGTTCTGTAGGAGAGGTTTTTTGGTGGGTTTTGTTTGTTAGCTATGCTAAGAAAGGTTTTTTTGGGATACTCTGATCTGTTCAGGAATTTCCTGTTCCTCATCTCCATGGGAACATGGCTGAGGGGCTGAGCAGGGCAGGTTCTCCACAGGCTACACCTGCACGAGCATGGGAGATTCTCTGAGCTGTGTCTCAGGGGGTTTGACAGGAAAGGTGTTTGTAAAACTGCTCAGGAGAAGGGTTTAAACACCTCAGCCCCACCTGGCTGACGCTGGAAGGTGCCATGGGAACTCCTGGGTGGTGAAGAATTTCCTCCCACTTCCAACCCAGTGATTGTGTGGTGTTCACTGCACTCTCAGGGATTTAGTTCTCTGATGAAGATTATGCTCCTTCTGTGTTCCCAGTTGATTGGCATTGGTGCAGGTGTGGTTTCATCCATGCAATCCTGTAAATTATAAGTGCTGCTGTGGATCATTGGTTTTTACTGATGTTAAACACCAGAAATGCAAAACCAGACCCTCTGCTGCATTCTGAGAGTTTGATCCAAGCTGTGTTGATGTCCTTAAGGTGTTAACCAAAAATCAACACAGAGACCTTTGCCATTAAAACTTTCTTTTTCCTTCATCTCAGCCCTTTTCCTAAAGCTGACCCAGAACCCTGTGGAAGTGCTTTTGAAATATAACATTTGTGCAGTTCCAGGCTGGCACTCTAATGAGGTTTCATATAGGGAATTTATGGGCAAATGAAAGTTCGGGTAAATGTTTATCCATCCCATGTTGTTCTCTGTAGCAAAGTCACTGAAGGACAAAATCCCTCATCAGCTGGGGCTGCAGCTGCAGCCACTTCTGTCTAATTCCAGGGGAAGGGAAATTGATGCTGGGAAGAGAAGCACAGGTCAGCCAAGCCCTTGGGCTGTGGGGCAGGGGACTCCTGATGGCAGCCTGCAGTTCCAGGAGCCTGGAGCGTGGCTTGGCTGTGTGGCTGCTGATTGTCCTTGTGTGTGAGAGCTGGCGTGTTCCAGCCAGATCCTGCAGCTATATAAAGCTCCGGGCGAGGCAAAGCGGGAGCTAAGCTGCAGGGATTGTTAATCCTGACAGATCTGGCTGTCGGGGGGCAGGCAGGGGTGTTGAGGAGTGCTTGGAGCCCTGCTTGACGCAGATCCTGGTGCCTCACGCGCCCCAAAGCACGGGCAGCTCCCCTGGCAGCTGAGCTCAGGCACACTCGTGTGCCTGCCGTGCCGTCGCTCCTGGAAGTGCAAAGGAGCTGCAGTCACACAGCTGGAACTGGCCCCAGCTGACTTCAGCCGTGCAGCTGTGAAGTCTGGTCCGTGCAGAGGGGTAGGGATCCCAAAAAGGGCTGCAGAACCCCCAAACAGCAAGGGGCAGAGCACTGGGGAGCTGCTCAGCCAGGGGAGTTTGAGATGTGCACTCTCCTCCAGAAGGCACAGCCAGCACGGGAAGGGAGCAGGGAATGGGAAAGGACCAGAGCTGTGCCTGCTGCTGCTCTGTTTAAGGTGTTTTATGGGGATTTCCCTAATGTATTTATTTTGCATTTCTGCTTGAGATTTTGGGGTTAACTCAGCCAGTCCTCTGACCCACGTTGGTTTAGACAAACTGCACTGAGTTTCAAAATATTCCCGTGATACTGAGCACCATTTCCTGCGTGTCTGGGATTGGGCTGGGAGGGACCTGAAAGCCCATCCAGTGCCACCCCCTGCCATGGGCAGGGACACCTCCCACTGTCCCAGGGTGTCCTGTCCAGCCTGGTCTTTGAGGTCTTCCCTTTATCTTCAGTAATCTGAGGATATTAGCACCTTCCACTATCCCAGGGTGCTCCAAGTTCTGTCAGAGCTAGCCTGGGACACTTCCAGGGCCAGCCTGCTTTGGAGGCAGCAGATGTCACAAACTCTGCAGCCTCATCCCAGGGCCCTGGCTCTGCCATCCTGAGTCTGCCTGGGGCTGTTTAGGAGGGAGTTTCCCTGCGTGGTTCTGTAATGCACTGTCATAAGAATTTTGTATTTCAGCAGATTGCACAGGGATCCCACTGCAGGTTCCTGGGATCTTTATGGCTTCTCTTTCTGCTGGATGACACACACGTCAGGAGAACAGCCTGGGGACCATGAGCTTTCCAGAGCCTGTCCCAGTCCTGGGCTCCAGTGGATGCCCTTCAGGCAGGGGATGGCACAGGAAAACTGGAGCGGTGCTCAGGATCTCAGAAATGAGCTCTGTCTTGTTTTTAATGAGTAATTGTTCCTTTTATCTGGGGACAAACCCTTTGGACGTGGATACTGTGGCTCTGGTGAGGAGAGATGTGGGAGATGGGATTGCTGGCCAGCTGAGCCCTGGGTGTCCCCAGAGTGGGGGCCAATGTCAGCTGAGATGCACTGGGGGGTAAATTCCTCCTTAAACAGCAGCCAGTGGGTTCCTGAGGGGCTGGGGCTGTGGAGCTCTCAGAGGGAGCCATTCCAAGCTGGGTTTGCTGGGTTCCCACTGCTGCCCTGTGCTCCCGGCAGGGCTGGAGGAGGGAGGCAGCTCCCCCCTTCCCACACACTCCTGCTTGAGCAGCTTTGGGGAATTTCCAGGCCCTGCTGACAGGACTTTCTGCTGCTCCTGGAGTAGTGGGCTTTGTAAGGCCGAGGAAATGGAGTCAGCAGTTTTTTAAATGAAATAATGGAGGTGTGTGAACCCCTGTTCCTCCCGTCCCCTCCTCCTGCTGTCCCAGGGAAGCCCAGGCAAGGCTGATCATTATTCCAGCAGCACAATCCTCCCTGCCCTGGCGTGCTGCTCCCCAGAGGCTGTGCTGGATGCTGGGAGGCCTTTCCCCCCACGCTGTGCTGGAACACTTGTCACCCTGACAGTTACAGTGGCCCACTTGTGACACCTGACGATGGAAAATCACGAGGGTGACAAATGCTGAGGGCCTCCTTTGGCTCTGATCTCGCCGTGCTGAAGTTTCCTACCCAAACACCATTTTAAAAGCAGAAACAGTGCAATAAAGAGCCCTCCTCCTGCATCCTCTCCACCGAGCCTCGTCATTAAACACTCAATTAGTGTGTTCCATTTTACTGTCTCTCCCCAGGTTCTGCATGCAGAAGAGTGTCAGGCTGGTGCCAGGAGTCACGCTGGATTTAATAGAGAAGTAAGTCAAATTTTGTATGTATTGGTGTGTCCTGAAAGGGGTCAGGAGAACAGGAGGCTGGATGGAAGAAGTGTAAATTCTTAACAGGAAGGTGTTCCCAGAGCTCAGCATGGTGTGGGGATGGAGCTGCCAATGGCACCTTCTCAGGAATGGGCTGAGATCACAGCAGCTCCAATTTGCCATTTTTGCATGTTTGCAATCAGCTGAGGTTCAAAAAGCCTCTCAGTGCTGCCAGCCCTTGCACACAGGTGTGTTGGGTTAGCCAGGTCCATCAGCAGTGTTGATTTTATATGGGAAAAATTGATTATCTCCTCTCAGCTGGGAGAGGGAGTGATAATTTGAATAAAGCTGTGTTTCAGGGACACTCATTGGACCAGAATAAAAATACAGTTTACAACTGACAGAGCAGAGACAAACCCTGACTCTCAGAGGAGGTGTCAGAGTGGTTTTTAGGGAAAGAATTCACCACTGGGTGTTGCTTCCTCTGAAAGCCCTGGGGAAAATGTGCTGGGCTTTGGGTTTCTTGTGGCCTCAAGGAGGAGGGAAGCAGGAAGGAAACCTTACTGGGACTGAGTGCCAGAGGTGTGCAAGGTTTGGGGATGAGGAGGAGACTCAGGCCACTGCAAAAACAACGGCTGTGGTATGTTAATTAATTAACAATTGCTACAAGAGTGTCTCTAATCAAAGACAGGGTGAGGTCGCTGAAGGTCTGAGGCAGCTCTGACTCAGCCTCACAGAGCACTTGGACCTTAAATCCTCTTTGAATAAAGGTTTCCTGGCAGAAATGGGTTTTTGTCCAGGCTCTTGCTCTGTGCCACAGCACACGTGTGTGCCAGCAGCAGCTTCCTGTGGATATCAAATATTTAAACCTCATCCTCTTCATCTCCTCCTTATATCAATTATGGAAAACACAGATTTTTATTACAGTCTCGAGACAGAGCTGGAATAATTCCTGGATTGCCTATGTGTATATTGTAATTTATAATTCAGTTGTCTTCAAAATTGGGGAAGGAGTTTATATTGCAATTAAACTGCAGACTTTGAGGCTAAATGAAGCTGCACCTTCTCTGAAGGGCTCCAATTTCCAATTATCCAGGCTCAGCCCATGTCCTGATGAGGGAACGTGGGGTGGATCCTGATGTGCATTTACATCACAGATCTCCTGAGATGAAGCCAAAGCAATGCCTTAGCTTAGAAATAAAAATCTTTGCTGAAGCCAGACAGCAAAATATAAAGGGGATTTTGATGGAGAGCTGGGGATTTGGGAACTTCTGGTTGCTCCTGCCTTGGGGGCACTTTTCTGTTTGATCCCAGGACTTCAGATCATCTGTGCTGGAGGTGTGGCTGCTGAGTGACATCAACTGGGCTTTGTTCTGCTTTTCAAAAAGTTTGGGAAAAAAACCTAAGGAATGGTTTATGGGAGTAAATCCGTGGTAATGGGAATCCAAAACTGGGTGCCAAGAGTTGGGGGTGTACAGGGATGCTTTAATCTCTGTTGCTGGGCTCCCTCTGCCAAAATCCCCCTCTCAGGGGACCAGGAATGGTATATGGCATTCCTGGGATTTTCAGCTTGGGCCCATTGTGCAGAAAGAGGGAATTCTAAACAAAAATCCCCTGAGAAGGGGGAAGCAAACAAAGCCTTGAGAGCTGTTCCTGCTTCTGGTGGGGCTGAGAGAAGAGAGTCTGTGGCAGTCTGAGGAAATGGCTGTGCCTGGCTCCCAGCTCAGCCTCTCTGTCCCTGGGGAGGAGCTGGGGCTCCAGGGCTGGTGACAAAGGGCCCCTCTGGATGTCACCACGTGGGGGAAGGTCCTGCTGTGGCTGGGCTGGGGCAGAGCCCGCTCCAGGCTGCCGTGCACCAGCACCACATCCATAAAAGTCACCACAAATAACAACCGTGGGACTAAAATTAATGTTTGTTTCTACTTGAAGCATTATCAAATGTCAGGGGCTGGAAATCGCTCGTGTTTTAATGTCTGTTTATTATTTATAGTGGAACATGATAATTCATGGTTTGCCTTTGCACCTGGCCTTGGCAGCTTTCAGCCCCTCGGTCTTCTCGTGGAGAACTCAGTGGAAGAAGTCAGAGGTGATTTCTGTGTCCCAGTGGGTGCCTCAGAGCCCTGGGCACTGCTGGGGCTGTGGCCAGCAGGAGTTTCCCTTCTGCACTCCCCCAGCTGGGCTGTGCTGGGCTGGCTGCTTTGTCCCTGCTGCCAGGGGGGGTCAGGCAGGGCAGGCACAGGCTGCTGCTCCCAGGGATGGTTTTCATGGCAACGCCGCGCTCGCATCCTCGCTCTCTGCAGCGCAGCCTCCCAGCCTTTGTCCTCCTCACAGCTTGCCCAGGTTTCCCAGCCCGGGCACGGCACACCTGGATCAGCCCTGGGGTTTGGAGCTGGGCACCTCTCTGAGCACAGGAGCTCTCTGGGTCCTGGCTGAGCAGCTCTGGCCAGGCCAGCAGGTTTCACAGTGTCCTGGTTTGACACTGGTGCAATGCCAGCTCCCCCATGAAAATGCACCTTCCCTAAATAAGGTGCCAATATCCAAACCTGACCACTGATTGGTTTGACCCAACTTCCTGGAAAAAATTCACTTCCATGTCAAACCACGACACACAGAGAACCTTTGAGGCTGGCAGAGACCTCTGAGCTGTGCCCCCATGCCCAGAGCTCTGAGTGCCACCTCCAGGCCTTCCTTGGGCACCTCCAGGGATGGGCACTCCAAACCTCCCTGGCAGCCCCTGCCAAGGCCTGGGCACCCTTTCCATGGGGCAGTTCCTGCTGGAGACTAAAGCCTGCTGTGCAAGTTGCCATCCCACGCTGCAAGGCGAGTGTCTGGCTTGCTGGGGAAGCTCAGCAAGGATCCCCTTGGTTCCCAGGGCAGCCCCCCTGGCTTGGGGAGCTGAGCTCTGCTGCAGGGGGTGTTGTGCAATGCAAATATTGACAGGGAATCCTCAGCAGAGCCTCTGTGGCCTGGTGTTCCCCGCGCTCGCTGCGGGGGATCCATTAGCAAACACTGCTTCAGAGATGTGTGCTTTTCCTCCAGTGCCCAGACAGACAGGAATTTCTCATAAGATGTTAATTTCTAGCTGCTTTAGAACTGTATTTATACATGGAAGTGGTGCTGCTGCACGTGTCAGAGGAGTGAGTGGCCACGGAAAGGCTTCCTGTGTTGGTGCTGGTACTTCTGGTATTTAAAAACTTGGCACAGAAAGGCAGTTGGGTTAAGTTAGGAATAAATCCACAGGATATCTTAGCACGTTTCTGAAACCTCTTCATCCTGTCGCTGACACTTTCTCCCGAGGAGAAAGGCAAAATAACAGGGGTCTTATTAAGGGTTTTCTTTCCCCCACTTGTAGGATTCCTGGGAGGCTGAACGACAGGAGAACTCCCCTGGGGGAGCTGAACTGGATCTTCACAGCCATCACAGACACCATTGCCTGGAACGTCCTGCCCAGAGGTGAGGCTGGGGCAGGGCAGGGGGATGGGGACTCAGATCCATGAGATGCTGAAATGAGGAGAAAATGAAACCCTGAAACTGGGAGAAGAGATCAGGATGGAGCTGAAAGCTAGTTTGTTTTTTATTTGTTCTTTCTTACCAGAGCATTGCAGAGACCTGATCATTAGAACCCAGAAAGGGTTTTTCTGTGCTAACACAATTGTCGTAGCTTGAATAATTCTCTTTCTTACTGTATTTGTACAGAGCAATCTGTTTTCTTCCAGCCTTGGTTAGTAGCATGAATAAAGGCTTTTTTCCCCCCTCTTTGCTGGTAAGGCAGTTTTGTTTCCCATGAGTAACTTCATCCCTCATTTCTCTACCCCTGTTGTGCTCTGAATTGGTACTTCTGGAGCACAAGCAGCCAAATTTGTAAACAGTTCTCCAGCCCTGCTCTTCCTAATGCTCACACGGCATCAATTCTTCTCTGCCTGTAGAA
This sequence comes from Vidua chalybeata, assembly GCF_026979565.1. Taxonomy (NCBI): domain Eukaryota; kingdom Metazoa; phylum Chordata; class Aves; order Passeriformes; family Viduidae; genus Vidua; species Vidua chalybeata. The sequence goes on from NC_071548.1 coordinate 7,122,483, forward strand.
GAGAGCACATTTGCTATCTTTTAGGATTCATTTTGGCTTCTCATGAGCACATCACACTGCCAGTTAACAGATGGATAGTTCTTGATTAAACAGCACACAGAGGTCCTGTTCTCCCTCAGTAATTTTCCAAAAACTTAGTCAGGATGAGCTGAAATGAGACACCAAAAGGGAGGTTTGATCCAGAAAAGGCAAAAAAGAGCCCAAGGTAGAAAGTGTTTAACTGTGTTAAGGTAGAATGGAGCAGCCATGGTGTCTGAGGCAGCTCTGCAGGCAGAGTTTCCCTTTCCTGCTTGTCATCACGTCCCTGCAGAGCTGCTGGGGATCCCTCGTTGCTGCAACAAAATGTGGACGTGGTTCTATGTCCTAACCCCTTTCTGCATGATACCTGAGGTGCTGAAGTGCCTGTGCTGACTCCTGCAATGTCTTGGCAGATCTTTTCCAGAAGCTCTTCCGGCAGGACCTGCTGGTGGCCAGCCTGTTCCGGAACTTTCTGCTGGCAGAGAGGATCATGAGGTCCTACAACTGCACCCCCGTGAGCAGCCCCCGGCTGCCCCCCACCTACATGCACGCCATGTGGTGAGTGCTGCGAGCCCCAGGGCTGCTGCTGCTGGGGTCCCCTGGCTCCCTGGAGGTGTCCCCAGGGGCCTGGAGCACCCTGGCATGGTGGCAGGTGTCCCTGCCCCTGCTGGGGGTGCTGGCACTTTAGGGTCCCCTCCAGCCCGAGCCGTGCCACGGTTCCACTGGGGTGTGCAGAGCTTCCCTGCTCCAGTCAGTGGCTCAGGATGGGACAGCTGGTGGCAGCCCAGAGCCCATCCCAAAGCTGCTCCTGCTCTGGCCACTCACCATTTTCCTGAGATTCTGTGGTGCAGGAGCTGCACTCCAAACAGCCCTGGCACCTTGCACTCCAAACAGCACAGAAACGGGTGCCCTGCTGCCTTTGTTTCCCCAGGGGTTGTGTGGGGTGGGGAAAGATCCTTCACTTGTGTTGCTGAAGTAGAAGAAATCCCTGCTGTAGAGTTCCTCTACTTTTACTGTTGCTTTTAAGATGATGAATGGAGATGGAGGGGGAACAGTTATCAAAAAGCTCTTAAATGCAGTTCTGCCTATCAAACCAATGTCCCACGAACAATTATAGTAAAAAATAATAATAATAACAGTAATAACAAAAATTGTGGCTTTCATTTTCTCGCTCACTGTGATTAATAGAGCAGCACCAAATGGGGCCAAGTACAGAGGGGGGCAGTGACACTGAGGGGGCTCCTGGGGGACAGAACAGAGCCTTGCCAAAGGCTGAGGGACTGACAGGTAAAGGCAGCTGAGGGGGCTCAGCCTGCCTGCATTTCCAGGAGCTTTTTAATGGGTTTGCTCCATAAAAATGTGGAGGAAGGTGGAGGGTGATGATGAATGGGTGTAGCACTGAGGTGCTCAGATCCTCAGAGCAGCCTGGGACAGTGGGAGCATCAGCTGAGCTTTAAGGTCCCTTCCAACCCAAGCATTCCACGATTCCACGGCGTGGTTTCTGCAGGCAGTGGGGCCAGGCTGGCAGCAGGGAGCCCCAGGAGCCTTTGCAGGTGCAGGCAAACACTGAGGAGGCGTTTGCTGGGTCCCACAGAGCTGCTTTAATTATTGAAAATCCTGGAGGAAACTGGGGAGCCTTTGGCTGGAGCTGCCAGCAGCTGAACCTTCTGAGTGCTGGGATCCTGAGTGTTTGGATCAGCAGCTTCTGAGGAAAACTGCTCTGGGCATTTGTGAATGGGATGAGCTGTTCTGTCAGTGGCACCCAGGGCTGGGACACTTGTGAGGGCAGAGCCACCCGTGGTGACTCTGAGCTGCTGCTGGCCATCAGCTCCAGTTTGCAAGTGCAGGAGGGTAGGACACGGTGTTGCAGGGGTTTCAAAATTAAACCAGTAAATTTCTGGGGTTATTTATGGCTTGCTTTTTTTGCCAGCATATTAAAAATCTATATTTTCTGCTCCTTATAGGGACGTAATTCATTCTTATTGCCAGCCTATTAAAAGCCTGTGTTTCTGGTTTCCTATGGGAATATGACTTGACTTGGAGTTGGTGTTGCCATCCCTGGGTTGAGCCACAGGAATGAAACAGGGAACTCCTGGATCCCACTTTTTCTCTCTCCCAGCACAGTGGGGTCTAGAAACACATTTTCTTTGCTCATATTGTGGTTGTGGAGCAGAGTGGTGCTGGAAATTCCTTTGGGAAGCTGCAGGAGGGTGCTGGAGACACCTTTGTGAAGCCCCTTGTGAAGCACAGCACCTTTGCTGGTGCTTTTTAGGATTTACCAGAACAAATTCCATAAGAACAGGCACACAAAGAGCTCTTTTCCATGTGAATCCTAAACACTGGTGAGGTAGAGAGCAAGGGAGCAGGGAATTGACACACTTTATTCAGTGCCCTCCAAAAAAACGTGCAGTTTGCAGCAAATCCAGCAAAGGGGAAAATTCCACTTTTGTCCGAGGTGCCTCAGTGGTTATTAGGAACTTTTACTAAGGACAGATTTAGAAACTAATTTAGGGCTTGTTTAAATATTTTCTAAAAATAATTACTTGTCTGTCACCTTTCACTCAGGAATTTCTATTGGATGCCTTTTCTGAAAGCTGCAGACCCATTTTACAGTTAGGATGAGCTGGCTGATGACATGAGTTGGCCACAGGGTGCTGGAAAGGATGAACCTCCAGCCAGGGGGTTGTGGGGCTCCTGTGGATCCGAGCTCTGTGGCTCTGGCTGATCCAGCAGAGTTTTCTGATGGGTGTTTTTATCCAGGCTTTTCCCAGATTTTTGGTGCCCAGGCAGTGTTTTGGGGAGCGAGTCTGGCTGCCCTGACAAGATCTGCACGTGGTGGGAGCAGCCCTGCAAACAGTCCCTCACCCCTGAGTGTCAATTTTTACCTCCTGGGTGATTCCCACTGCCCCTTCTGGGGCACAGAACCCACCTGTGCTCTGTCTCCTTTGCTTCCCCCATCTCTGCTGTGGAGAGTTCCCTGCTCACGCTGGGCTGGCTCTGAGCTGGGATCTGGCACAGGTGTAACACAACTGCTGAGGCTGCTGGAGGTAGGAGCTGCTCTGCCTTTTTTAAAGCTTAACCTTTCAAGCTGGTGTTCTGGCCAATTCCTTTGGGAGATGGCAGTATCCTTTGTAGCTGGAACTTGAGGAAAAGTGAGAATTTCCATTTTTTGAGGGGATATTTGACCCAGGAGCTGTCAGTCTCCTCCCTTCACCGAGCAGGGCAGTGTGCTTTGGAGTCAGGAGAGCTGATCGCTGTGGCCGTGCCCCTTGGACAGGATCTGACAGGTTATTGCTGATTTTCCTACGTTTATTGGCTTGCTGGGTTCTGCCTGCTCAGCCCCTTCCCCTGGGGCAGGGGCTGGTTGTGTCTGTGTGGTGCCTCTCTCTGCAGGGTCTTGGCTGCTGCAGGCAGTGCCCTAATGCAGGATTAATATGAACATGAATATTAATATCCATTGATTGGCTGTGCTGCTCGGCTCTGCCTATTGTGCCTGAGCACAGAGCTCTGTCAGCACCTTGATCTCTGCTGTGATGGATTAGGGTTTGTGCGTTGCTGCTGGTGCCAGCTGCTTTTATTCACGGCCTCTGAAAAGACCTCATAATGTGTTTGGAAATATTTCCTAACACAGGTCGTATATTAAACCCCAAGAGCCTTAATTATGCTTTGGAAGAGCTACAACCCATCCCTAATAGAAACACCGTGGTGTGTTTGCAGGCCATGAAATTTGGGTTGAAAGGAGTCGTAATGTACTGCAAAATACAGGGAGCTGGAGATTGGGGCTGGAAACAAAACCATAATGCAGCAAGCCAATTCCAGGTGGAGCAGCACGGGAGGGTGCAGGATGGATCAGGGCTGCCCAGCCATCCCTCAGGGAAATGAGGCTCCTGGAGCTGCACCCAAACACTCGGGGGCTCTGCGAGAAGCAAGCGATTGTTTGAAGAGGTATTTGGAGCTGTTTGACGTTTGAAGGATTAGATTAGTTCAGATTACACTGGAACCAGATATTTTTTGTGTCTGTGTGTTAGTCTTACCATCTCCAAGTCCCATTATCCGACTAGGAGACTTTGCTGTGGGACAGAAATAGCAAAGCCTGTGCCCTAAGTTGTGGCTGGAGCAGGGGGGCGTGCTGGGAGAAGAAAAGGATTTCAGACTCGTGCCAAATATTGACAGCAATAACTTGTTTTTAGAAATAACTGTGTCTGAGCAGCTTGCCAGCTGTGCCCCCAAGCAGCTCAGGGAGGTGACAGGGTGGCTGCCACACAGGTGGGCTGGGGCTGGCACCTGGGGATGTGCTCACACAGGGCATGGCTGGCACTGCACTGCCACAACTAATGGGGAAAGTCTTGGCCAGCAGCCCCGAAGGGCTGGGAAATATTTAATGGCTCCAGAAGTGGGGTTCAGAAAGAGGAGCTGCCCCAGGACTGAGGGGGAGGCTTCAGCCTCCCTCCAGCTGCTCCTCCAGGCAGGGACACTCCTGTTCCTGGTGCCAGGTAATATCCACCACTCCCAGGGGGAAAGAGAGCGTTAAAACACGTCAAGAATACATTATTTAAAAAAAAAAAAAAAAGGACTGAGTTAAAAGCATTAGACATTGAGTCAGCCCCAGAAATTTGAGTGTAAGAAAATCAGCCTCCACGAGCTGCCAGCTAATGGGTACCCGTGGGTGCAGACAGACAGGCTCTACCTGGGCTGAGTTTCTGCTCTCTCTGTGTTTCTGGGGGTTTCCACTGCCTGGCAGTTCGTGGCTTTGGGCAATAAACCAGTCCCTGAGCAGGGCTGGGACTCTGCCTTCTGTTCTCTGCTTGAAGTCCAAACTTTGCAGCACCTCTGGGAAAGAAAGAGGCAGCTGATGAGTTTGTGTTACATTATTAAACATTCAGACAGTCCTGGTGCAGTGAAAGGGTGTGGGCTGAGGTGGGTTCCCTCCACAGACCATTCCTGTTGTGGTGCTGCCTTGCCTTTGGGATAAGCAAAATCCCTCTTTTTAACTGAGTCAATCTTCCTGCTAAGGAGAGCTTTTAACTTTGTGCAATTAGTTCAAGGTAATATTAAAAAATAATCCTCTTTAACACCTTCTTTCATAGCATAACTCAGTTGAAGCCCTGGGGTATTTCACAGGGTTGTCACCCTGTGCATACAGCACTGTGTCACCTGTCAGGGTGGAGGGCCTGGAGTTACTGAAGAGAGCAGTGAGGAGGGAGGAAAGAAAGGGGCTGAGCCCTTTGTGTCCCAAATGCAGCGAAAGCAAATCTTGCAGAGCACTTTGCAGACAGCAGTCTCTGCTGAGGGGGTGCACTGCTCTCTGGCTTGGCTTCCATAAATCACTGGTGGGATGCAGCTCCTCCCATCCCAGCTCCCTGCTGCTCCCAGATTTATCTCTTGTTTGTGTGATGGGATTTAGGCAGCACATCCACGGTGTGCCCACCTTTCCCCTTCCCTTTGGGATATTAAAGCTGTCAATCACTGCTCCTCCTCCTCCCAGCCATCACTGTCACCAGCTCTGTGACAGTGTTTTCCCTGCTCCTCCTCTCCCCACCCTCCAGGGTTCCTTTCCCATTCATTTGTGGCTTGGTTTGAATCTTGGGATTATTGTAGCACGAGTTTAATGCCATTGTCTGTTCAGCCAGCACAGGGAGTAACCTGTGTGTAACCCGTGTGTAACCCTGAGGCTCTGAGGAGGGAGCAGCTGTTCCCGTGGTTGGAAGTAGAGAAGTTTTACTTTGGTTGCTGGTGTCCCATTGGCTGGAGGGTTTGTGTTTTCCACAGACACAGCAGAAGCAGCGTTTTGGGTGGTTTGGAAGGGCTGGAGAATCATTTCAGGGCTGCTCTGGAATGGTTGGAGAAGCATTTGAAGGATTTGGCTTGAGCAGAGCCTCTTCCACAGCTGACATTAATCAACAGCCCTTGGTTGTGGAGAGCAGGAAGGTTGAGGTTTCATGTTGGTGGTTTCTGTTTTGGAAGGCTGAGAAGGTTGGCAGAGCTTTGAATGGTTTGGGTGACGTTGGCCCCGGTGGGTTCCAGCAGCCTGTCTTTAGAAGCATCAAAAAGAGATTTCATTTTAATCTACTCAAATCTCTTTTTAAATTTTTTGTTTGTTCTTTCTGATAACACTTAAACCCTTTGAGATCTGACCTCCCAGGGCTGCTTTGGGCATTGTTGTAGCAGTATTAGTGCTGCTTATCTCAAATTACTGTGAAGAGCTCAGCATCTTCTCCGTGTGCTGCTGCAGTGAGTGACCCTCAGAATCCTTTTGTGGGCAGCCAAAATCAGAGCAGTTGTCTCTGGTCTCTGAACCATTCTCCTGCATAGTAAAACATACCTCAAAGGCCCTGTGGGCTGGCATTCTCCAGTGCTGCAGAAATTTCTTCAGGCGTTTTTCCCATTTCTCCCTGGAAAAAGGGAATCTCGAGCACTTCTAAGCCAGACAGCACTGTCCCCATTCCTGGGTGGTCAGCATTTCAACTTCCCCTTGCTGTTCCTTGTGGATAACCTGTAATGCCTTCTCTCCCCTCTCTCCCTTCCTGCAGGCAAGCCTGGGACCTCGCTGTTGACATCTGCCTTTCCCAGCTGCCCACCATCATCGAGGAAGGAACTGCCTTCAGGGTGAGCTGGGGACTGGCCTGGCACGTGGGCCCAGCCCCTTCTGTTCTCCAGCACCCCCCAGTTCAGCTCACCACTTCTGCTGGTGCAGGTTGAGGGTTTGTGTTTGGGGAAAACTGTAAATGGCTGGCACAGGGGGCCCAGAGAAGCTGTGGCTGCCCCTGGATCCCTGGAGGTTGGAGCAGCCTGGGACAGGGGAAGGTGTCCCTGCCCATGGCAGGGGTGGCACTGGATGGGCTTTAAGGTCCCTCCCAAGCCAAAGCAATCTGGAATTCTGTGATTCTCCCCTAGAGGAACAGACAAAAATCAAGTTTAAGCTCTTCCCTGCTGCACGACCCAGCCCCCAGGTGGGGTGAGCAGGAAGCTCCTGGCAGTAGAAGCAGTGTCTGAGAACTCAGAACGTTCCACAGCACTCCAACCTGACCAGGTGCTGTTACCCAAAAGGGCCCAACATGCAGCACAGTTTTCGAAATTAAAGGCCTAAATGTGAAAATTATCTCTTATTAGAGTTCTTTTCAAAGATAAAATAGAGTTTGGGGGTTGTGTCCAGAGAGTTCTCTTAAGCTCAGTGTTGTTAACAGGAGTCCCTGGGGCTTTTTCTGCTTTATTTAGTCTCAGAGAGCAGAAAAGTAACGTTTTTAATATTATATTTAGTTTAAATTCCTTTATTCAGAATGGATTTTTCTTGATATTCCTTTGACATTTCATGAAGTGAAACCTTTAAATAATAATTACTGGACAAGCTCAGGTCCCCGTTCCACCCTGATGTCTCTCCAATTTTCAGTAGCATTCTTGCAGTTTATTTATATTAACTTGCCAAACTTCCCAAGGTTTTCTGGCTGTAATTGCAGGTTGTCTCCAAAGCCCTGAGTGCAGGAGGAGGACTGTGGGCTCCTGCCAGGCTGGGGGTTGATCAGGATGCCCTGAGGCCTTTATCCTCCCACCCCTTGCTCTCCTCACTCTGTGCTCTGCTTTAGAACGTAAAAAATACTATTTTTCTTCTCCTGGCTTACGTTCATTTTTACTTTCAGTCTCTAACAACGTCATTGGAGGCTTTTTTATTAGTGTTAACCCTCAGCTGGGCATTCTCTGTCAAGTGAGCTGAAATTCAGGAGATTTCTGAGTGTTTTGGGGTGGGAAGAGGCCCAGACTTGCTGGGGATCAGACAGGAGGTCAGCGAAGAAGAGTGGCCATTCTCAGCTGGAGATCGATTCAGGCTGGGCTGGGAACAATTTGCAGGCTGGTTTTCAAGCCTGACAGATGTGCTTTATTGTGGATTTGGGCTGGAATGGAGGCAGCTTGAGCCTCAGTGTGCAGCTAGGGCTGGGAGCCAGAGTGCAGGCAGCTCCCAGCCTGGGTGGGGGCTGGCTGGTGCTGGCCAGGGAGCAGGGAGGGGACAGTCCCTGTGTCACTGTGGCCACTGTCAGCCTGGCAGGGCTGGGGAGCACCCGGGTGAGGCACAGGGACCTGCTGGGGGCTGGCAGTGCAGAGGGTGCAGCCACCCTCGGGGCTGGGGTGTCTCAGCAGCACATCACAAACCTCTCCTGGCTGGTGCCGGGGTGTTCCTGCCTGCTCAGAATGGAAAGCACAATGACCTGGTGCAGGAGGGCCTGGGGGCTCCTGGTGCTCCTGCAGGGATGGGTTTGGGCTGGGTGTCTCTCCCTCCTCCATCCCTTCCCTCCCCCCTTCCCCACTGATTTCTGTTTCTCTCTGGATTCCAAGCTGGAAGCTGCTGTGTGCTTTGGTCAGTGCAGCCTCACCCCGAGTTTGCACCGTGTCCTCAGGGTGAGGGATGACACGAGGGATTTACTGGCACTGCACCTGGCTTGTGTCTCTGTGGACAGGGCAGAGGCAGCTCCGAGTGCTGCTGCAGGAGTGAGACGGCCTCTGCAGAGCTGATAAATCCACTGCTGCTCCATCTGCTGCTCTGGGGAGAGCAGCCACGCTTCCCTAAGACCTTCTGGGCTCACTTTTCCTCTTTCTCTGCTCTTTCCTTCTTTCCTTCCCAACACATTTAAAGGCACGTGTGTCTGCTCAGAAGTTTTTGTGCCTGTAGAAAACCCCAAGCAAACACGTGTGGGTTACAAACCACAGCTTCAGGAGACAGTCAGGTGTCAGAGCTGCTGCCTTCACTCCTTGGTGTTTAACCCATGCCTGCATTCCCACTTTGCTCCCCCAGCACAGCCCCTTCTTCGCCGAGCAGCTCACGGCCTTCCAGGTGTGGCTGACCATGGGCGTGGAGAACCGCAACCCCCCGGAGCAGCTGCCCATCGTCCTGCAGGTCAGTGCTGGGGCTGGGGGTCCCTGTCCCTGCCAGGGGGGTCCCTGTCCTTGCCAGGGGGGTCCCTGCCTGTCCCTGTCCCTGCCAGGGGGGTCCCTGTCCCTGCCAGGGGGGTCCCTGTCCCTGCCAGGGGGGTCCCTGTCCCTGCCAGGGGGGTCCCTGCCTGTCCCAGGGGTGTCCCTGCCTCTCCGTGTCCATGCCAGGGGTGTCCCTGCCTGTCCTAGGGGTGTCCCTTTCTCTCCCCACCCATGCCAGGGGTGTCCCTGCCTCTCCCTGTCCATGCCAGGGGTGTCCCTGCCTGTCCCAGGGGTGTCCCTGCCTCTCCCTGTCCATGCCAGGGGTGTCCCTACCTGTCCCAGGGTGTCCCTGTCTCTCCCTGCCCTATGTCCATGCCTCTCCTGCCCCCTCAGCCTCGAGCTGCCACCCCGATGGCCTTTGGGAACATAAATACCAGGATGAATGAGAGCTGGTTGTGTGTTCACCAGACCCACGTGGATGAGCCCAAAGTTCACCCAAAGATTTTCCTGCCCCATCCCGTGGCTCTGGTCCACGTCTGGCTCTGCTGCCTCTCTGAGAGCAGCACATCTTCACTGTCCCTCCTCTGGCATCTCCTCTGTGTCCCAGCTCTGTCAGGCAGAGACTTTTATCTTCCCATCTTGAGGAAGTGGAAGTTACTGCAGCATAAATCGTTTGGAAATGTCTTTTATCCGTCTGGTACAGCCTGGGAAGGGCTCCCTTTAATGTGGGGCTGAAGTCTTGCTGCAGGAGCTCCCAGCCAGGTCTCTGCAGACCTGCAGGGTGGGGGTTCTGCAGGCACTGCTCACACGAGGCAGAGGCCTCGTGTTGGAAGGAGAGGAAATCCAGGAGAAGCAGAACTTGGTGTTTCAGGCAGTGTTCCATGGCAGGGCCAGGATTGCAGCTGTCATCTGGAGCCTGCTCTGGCCTCCCCTCCCCTGCAGTTTGTGCTGACAGAAATACAAACCCCAGCCCAGGCACCTGTGGGCAGCACAATTTAAAGCCTTTCTTTTAAGGGAATGTCTCTTGTACAGGGATCTGTGGGGAGACTCCCCTTCCCTGTCAGCTGGGTGTGTGACTGACAGCACCATCCATCTCTGCAAGACCAGATTTTAATTTCCTGAGTCTCCCAAGCCTTGAGAGATGAGGTGGATAAGCAGATGTGTGGTTTGTCTCTGTCACTGCCATGGAAGCAGGCAGGATTTTGCTCCAGCTCCAACTTTGCTGCTTTCCAGTGGATTGTTTGGCACCAGCAGGCTCTGCAGGAGCGTGACTGCAGTGGAACTGAGAGGTCACCTGGCAAAGGAACCTGTGTTCCTGCCTGGAGCAAATCCGAGCCGGGACGGCGTAATTGTTGTTCTAATTATAGCAAATTAATTGTACAGTGGAATAAGATGGGTTGGTCAAAGGTCTGAGCATCCTGAGAATCCAAGCCCAGCTGATCCAGGGCAGGAAGGGAGGGAGTTTCAGACCCTCTCTGGTCTGTTTTCAGACCCCAGGGAGAGGAACCATCAGAGAGCAGCAGCACACACAGCCTGGCCAGCCTTGAGCCCTGTGAGATTCACTCTGTGGGATCTCCTGTGCACAGATCACTGCAGGCCCTGACTTCATCCTGCCTTTGTGAGGAGCTGCCTGCTAAAATACGGGCTGTGACGTGTCAGTGATCCCCCTGTGTCCTGGCTCATCCCTAATTTGCATGTGTGGATGTAATGAAGTGCCCATTTTCTGCCTGGGAATGGTGAGGGACGCAGCCGGTGACGCAGGGCTGCGTGCCTGGGGTGCCACACCAGCACCTCCATCACTCCACCAGAAGGAATAACAGAATAAAGGAATAGAGGAACTGCCTCCCATCCTCAGCCCAGGCTCTGGAATGTGTCTCAGCCTGGGCCCAAGGTGTTGTGCAGATCCACTGGGCAGCAGGGAATGGGAAATCCTGCGAGACCGAGGGCTTTGTTTGGGGTGGGCAATGGCAAACCAGAGCTTTCCCAGTCAGACACAGATTGCTCTGGGGGAATGTGCTGTGGGAGGGCAAAGTGTGGAGCTGGGGGTTCATCTTCACCCAGATAGCCTTTCCAATTAATTCCCTTTCCTGACAGAGTTTGCAGTTCCTTGGTTTCTCTGCAGGCTGGAGGGTCCCAGCTGTGCCACATCTGTGCCTCCTGCTGCTGCCCCTGCCCTGCTCTCTGCTCCTGCTGTAATCCCAAACAGCTGCCCCTGTTATTCCTGGGCTGGTTGATGGAATAGGCTGGTGCCAGCTAGGGCAGGATGACCAAAATCCTTCCTCTTATGACCTGTCCTGAGATCTGAGCTCTGATATTCAGAGTGAACCCACAGCAGCAGTTCTCACATCCCCCTGCTTTCTTCTGGACCTTTCCTGCACCACCTCAGTATCCAGTACCAGTCATCCAGAGTGTGAGATGTGAGCCAAGTAATTTAGTTATTCTTCAATATTAAACATGAAAAATAATCTAATTTCAATATGCAGCATGCAAACACACTGAGGAGGGGATGGAATTGGGGAGGTAAATCAAGGAGTCTCTTTCCCCGAGATCCATGCTGAAGGATGTTCCTCAATTTAAACTGAGGATTAAACGTTGCATTCCAATATCTTACATCTGTTAAGGAGATTAAGAACTGCAAGTCTATCTGTTAATATTTCACACCAGGGTAGGTATAAGCCAGTAAAGCACCACCTCATTAGCGTTGTCAGACTCCATTTTAATGAGATTTTTATTAACGACCAACATGACCTTTTGCTCCCTCTTAAGTCTCTGCTATTGATTTGCCAAGGAAAGCAAAGCCTCTTCCTGTGCTCCTGAGCTGCTGGGAGCAGTGGGAGGCTGGGCTGGCGCTGTCCTGTGGGTCCTGCTGCAGGAAGCAGTGTCAGCTGGGCTGGGAAAGGCAGCTGGGATCCCTGGGGATTGCTCCACAAAGAGCATTCCTGGCTGCCAGGGTTTGGCAGCAGCCCTGGAGGGGCAGGAGGAGCTTTCTCTGGCCAGTAACCCTAGTGTCACCAGATGACACAAGCAAAAACGATGCACCACAGCCTTGGTCACGATGAAGAGACTCATTTATTTCCTCTGACTCCAACCTTTTATAGTTCTCAAAAGGTGCCAGTGGATTGGAGGGTGAACGTGCCACCTCTCCAACGACACTGGACAAATCACCTGTATATCAAATTTCTCCGCCTCTGTGAAAGAATGCAAAACAATGGGTTGTTTACAGAAAGTTGTGTGGGGAAGTTCTCTACAAGAATGTAAACTCAGAAGGCTTTAGAGAACTCCTGATGACCAGGATGACACCCCAGTAACCCCGTCCCTCTGCCCCGCAGGTGCTGCTGAGCCAGGTGCACCGGCTGCGAGCGCTGGATCTGCTGGGGAGGTTCCTGGACCTGGGGCCCTGGGCTGTCAGTCTGGTGCGTGGTGGGGCTGCACGTGGGCTCCAGGCCTCCCTCCTGCCTGGGCAGGGCTGATGAGTGCAGCTGGTGGTGGTGGAGGGCAGGGAGCTGGGGAGGAGCAGCCGCAGACCTGAGGGGCGGCCGGGGCGGTGCCAGCGGGGTCACAGGGGCTTGTGTGCATCACAGCCACCCCCCTGTCCCTCCCCAGTGCACCAAAGGGAGTTCCTTGCCAACAGGTAAGTGTGAAATAACGCAAGGGACAAACCAGGAGGAAATATCTGGGGCAGGCAAGAAGGTTTGTCATGTAAAATAAATAGCCCAAAAAAGCATATGCATTTATGATGTGTTCTTTGAGCTTACTGGCTGCATCATTTTCTTCTCCTCCTTTATCTGTTTGGTGTCTGGATTTTACAAGCTCTTCTGAGCAGGCAGCAGCTGCATTCTGCAGTTTGGAAAGTGGCAGCACAGTGTGGAGCATAAATAAGAATTAAGCAGAGGAGCAGTTTAAAGCACTCCCGTAAATGGAGCTGTTTGATGATAAAAGTGATGAAGATGAAGCACCAGCTGGTCGTGGAGCAGCTCAGTGATGGGACTTTGTAGTGGTTTGCTTCACCTCCTCCTGGAGAGACTGGGAAGGCTGGAATTCCTGAACTTTGTGACAGCTGAGCTGAGGGAAGTGAGCATCTGGAGCATAGAGCAGCCCAGGCTGTGAGGAGAGGAAGCTGGTGCTGGATTAACTCAGGGTCTCCATGGACCAAATGAGTCTGGAAATACCTGGTGCCACTCAAGATTAAAATAACAACAGACAAACACAGGGGGATCCCCTCTTTACTGGAAACGTGGGAAATTATTTCCTACCAGATCCCTCAGCTGTGTCTGTAAAAATGCTGCATCCTGGGCCCTGCTGGAGGGCTCAGCTGCTGTGGGGGTTTTGCTGACAGGGTTTTACTGACAGGGATTTGTTCTCTCCCTCCCAGGCCCTCTCTGTTGGCATCTTCCCCTACGTCCTGAAGCTCCTGCAGAGCTCAGCCCGTGAGCTGAGACCTCTCCTTGTGTTCATCTGGGCCAAGATCCTGGCAGTGGACAGTGTGAGTATTCCTGCCCCAGCAGGGCACTGCCTCAGCCAGAGCTCTGCTTGCTGGGCTCTCCAATAAATCATGAAGCTGGTAAGTAATTGCAGATAAATTTGTAGAGTCGTATCTCTGACTCAGTGGTTTTTGGGTGCAATTAGCTGAGCACTGTAAAATTATTAGGAGAGGTGCACACATTAATCCAGGCACAATTGCAAGTCCATGTAGAATGTCTGAACTGCTGTGGATGTTGGATCTTTCCTCTTTGGGGTTATTTTTGTATCTCTCCTGCATTTCAGTGTGGAGCATAGCACTGAATTCATGAAGGTTTTCCTGCTGTTGATCCAGCATTGTCAGGTTTAGTTTTATAACAATATTTTCATTAACATCCTAAGAGGATTTGGGAAAGCAAAGAAAATGAAAACTATTCATCTTGGAGCTCCTCTGGAAAACTCATTTGTGGTGCACCCGAGGCTGGTGCCTCAGCCCCAGGTGTGTGCCAGGGGCTCAGGTGTGATTCCCATGTGGTGTTGTGCCCCTCACACCTTCCCTCCCACGCTCTGGCATTGCCTCACTTGTTTGCAGGCTGAGCTTTACAGCAAAACACACAAAAAAACCCCTCTCAAATGGTGGGTTTGGGTTTCTTTGTGCTGTTTCACTCACTCATTCCACCAGCACATGGTGGGAGTGGGAGGGGAGGAGGGGGAAGTGCTGTGGACGCTGCTGAGGGAGGGCACAGGCAGCAGCTCCTTGCAAACAGAATATTTTCTGTTAGTCTGAGCTTGCACACCAAGCCTGCAGCCTGGCTGGGTCACGCTGTGTTCCTGCTCCCAGAGGAGCTGTTTATTCCCTGAGGAGGAGGAGGAGGATGAGGAGGAGGTGTCAGTGCTGCTGGGTTCCCGTGTGTTCCCAGCAGGGAGGGGTTCAGCTGGGGCTCTGTGGCTCTCCTGAGCCCCAGGGGCCGGGCAGCAGAGGCAGAGCAGCAGGGTGGCCTGGGCAGGCTCCCCGTGCTGCTGTCCAGGGGCTGGTCCTGCGTGGGGAACACGAAGAGCTGAAACTGGAAGGCTCTGAGAGGAGCCAGGGAAGCCTCTCTCCTGTAGCTGCAGCCTGGCAGCAATCCAGGCCCTCTGCTCCTGGCTCTGCCAAAAGCAGCAGCTTCACTCTCTTCAGCACTAAAATATTCCCTTGCATCTCTGCCTTGCCACCCCCCCTCCCCTTTCAGCAATTAGTTCCCTCCTTCACCTTCTCCTCCTGCTGAAAAATGCATGATCCTGTCCCGTGCCACAGGGAGCTGATGCCAAGTCGGGGTTTCCTCCCTTCCATCTTCACTTTCTCCACGTGGATCCTCTTGGAATGACCCCAGAGCGTCAGCCTGGAGCCTGAGCTGGTGTCTCAGCAGAGCCCTGAGCTCCCCACTGAGCCCAGCCCAGGAGCCTGCCCTGAGCTCCCCAGGGGCAGCTCTGCAGCCTGGGCTGGCTCTAGGAGGAGACAGAAATTACTGGGGAGGTTTAATGTGCACAGAGGTGGCTCCTCTGACTCTTCCCCACAGCAGGAGCTGACATTTCCTGCTGTTTGTGGCACTGTGGGAGTGGCAGAGGCTTCCCTGCCCTGGCCCTTGGGGGCTGTCTGGTTGCAGCCCCCAGGAAGGGCTTGAGCTTTATTTGGCTCCTCAAATGAGAGCAAGGTGGGACAAAAATGGTTAAGAAATGAAAGGTTTCTGTGTCGTTGGAGGGACAAATGTGTGTGCTGTGGTTCTCATTGTGGCTTTCTTGTCTCTTTTGCAGTCGTGCCAGGCTGACCTGGTGAAGGACAATGGGCACAAGTATTTCCTCTCAGTCCTGGCAGACCCTTACATGCCAGTAAGGACAAGTCACCTTTTTTTCAGGCTCTCTGGCATTTGCTTGCCCTGTTTTAGCTGGTGTGCTGCTGTTGGCTGCCTCCCCCTGCAGTGGCACCCAGTGCTGTGCTGGGCAGAGCCACTGCTCTGACACAGCAGCCACACAGCCAAGGCTTTACAGACTCCTCTGGGGCTCTGAAAGCACTCTGAGGGTGGGAGCTGGGGCTCCAGGGTGGCTGCTGGAGCAGGGAATTGCCCCACAGCTCTGGCAATTCCCTCTGCAGCAGCTGGGTTCCCATAGGGGTGTTTGGGGGTCTCCCCAGAGCTGCTTGGGAGCATGCTGGGGTGTAACAGGGCTGGTGCCAAGAAAGGGGAGAGCAAGCTGGAATCTTCTCGTTCTTCCACCATGGCACAGCCTGCTCTGGGGATGATGCCCTGCTCCAGGGTGGGCTGTGGCTGTTCCCTGCCCTGCTGCCAGGTGACCTCAGTCTGTGTTGTTTGCAGGCTGAGCACAGGACGATGACAGCGTTCATCCTGGCTGTGATTGTCAACAACTACAACACTGGGCAGGTGAGTCCCAGCAGCCCTTTCCCTTCGTCCTCTCCACCTCTCTCTGCCTCGTGCCTTTGCTTTGGTGAAAGTGCCCTGCCTTGTGCTAAGCCCAAACCCGAGCTTGGAAACAGAACTGGGACGTTGGGTTTTGTTATTTCTGTGTGGATCGAGAGAAGAATTGGCCTGGAGGTGTGACAGACATTCTGTGCCCAGCACCTGGCAGTGGGGGACAGGGACAAGGGTCCCTTCACAGCCACTGGCACAGGAAGAGTTCCTGGTGCTGTCCAGTGGGAGCCTGATGGCTGGGAATGGTCTGTGGATTGAGCCATAAACCGTGGGGCTCTGACAGGTGCAAGGAATGTTTCCAAAGAGGGAAAACCAAGCTTTATGCATTACAGAAAGCATTTTAATGCTCAACTATTCAATCAGCTCTAGCTGCCTTTCCCTTCATGCTGCTGGTATTCTGTAACAAAATCAGTCTGGAACCACTGAACGATTATTTTCTCTTGGCTTCCTGACTCCTTCAGAAATAGTCTCCTTCTGTGGGGATGAGGTGGGAAGCTGTCATCCCAAACAAAAGGCTTGGTTTGTGTTGCAGGAAGCCTGCCTGCAGGGGAACCTGATAGCGATCTGCCTGGAGCAGCTGAACGATCCCCACCCTCTCCTCAGGCAGTGGGTGGCCATTTGTCTGGGGAGGATCTGGCAGAACTTCGACTCAGCCCGGTGGTGTGGAGTGAGAGACAGCGCCCATGAGAAGCTCTACAGCCTCCTCTCAGACCCAATCCCAGAGGTAAAACTCCAGCTCTTTTGGTGAACAGGCAGGAGGCTCCTGCAGAGCAGGCCCTTCTAGAGCTTTGTGTTTGTGTCTGCTTCAGAGGAAGATCTTGCTGCTGTTTCTTCAAGGTGATGCAAATTAAACAAACCCTACGAGAGGAGCTTCCAAAGAAATGCAGAGGGAGTTCATAGAGCCCCAAACCCCCTGGGACCTGGGCACTGCAGTGCCACGGTTTTTGCTTCCTTGCGTATCAGAAGCTGTTAAAAATGTGCTCCCAAAACTCACTGTGTTTTGCAAAAAGCCCTCTAGTCTTTTTGTCCAAGTATGAAAACTCTTCTCCCCCTGCTCATTGTGGAAATGCATCTTTAATTGGCTGTGGTTTACCTTTGTGACACTCCCAGGAGAGGAGGGGACTGTGCAGGGCCTGGCAGTGACTGACAGAGCCCATCAGACCCAGCACACGCCCAGGGAGAAGAGAGCTGAG
>NC_071548.1:7139714-7347214 GCF_026979565.1 Vidua chalybeata
GGGAGAAGAGAGCTGAGATAAACAGCTCTGATAACGTGCAGAGATTAGAGATGAGATCCCCCTCCACATCCAGTCTCTGTCCTGCATCCTCCTCTTGTTGTCCCTGGCTCCATCCTCGCCACTTTTTGAGGAGTGTTTCTGCAGAGGTGGGGGCTTTCCAGAGTTTTCCCTGATTTCTCTCCTTTTTTCCATCATCTACCTTCCCATAAGCCTGAAGACTGTAGTCAGCAGTCCTGTAGAAATCCACATCCCAACAGGAGCTGTGTGTACCCTATTCCTGTTAATTAATATTCAAGGCAACACCAACTGGAAGAGTCACCCATGGGAGGTCCAGAGTATTCTGGGAAATTAAACATATCCTGCATCTGTGAATCCTTAAAACTCAAACTCAGTTTGCTGAGGCTGCTGGGGTTGTTGCTCCCCACGGGCTCACCTGACCCAGCAGCTCAGGTCTGGCAGTTCCCTCTGTTTGTGAGGATAAATGTTTGTGGGGATGAATGAACTGCTGTTTGTGGGGCTGGATGAACCCCCGTGGCTGCAGAGGGGACAGCCAGGGCTCTTTGTGTCCCCAGGTTCGCTGTGCTGCAGTCTTTGCTCTGGGCACCTTCGTGGGCAACTCGGCGGAGCGCACGGACCACTCGACCACCATCGACCACAACGTGGCCATGATGCTGGCCCAGCTCATCAACGATGGCAGCCCATGGTCCGCAAGGTGAGGGGCTGGGCTGTGCCCTGAGCCACAGCCTGTGCAGGGAACCAGAGAGCTCTGGTCAGTGGAAAGGCCTCCCTGCCTTTAGAGCCCGCAGGCTGCTCCAGAGTCGCCCTCCAGCTTTGGGAGAGTTACAGTTTCTGAGGCACCGTCGTACATCAATAGTACATTAAATGGTTTTTGACATTCTGGATTGTTTTTGAGGGCTGTTCTGAAGTGTCCTAATGTTTGTGTTTACTTTGCTGGAACATCAACACCCTGGCAGTTGTCACCGGCATTGCGAAGATTCATTTCTGTTGTCTCGTTCCAGCATTTAATCAGTTTAATTCAGGAGAGAGCTGCGTGTCACACGGAATGCTCTGTAAGATTCATAAATCTCTCCTTGGGAGATCAGTCCCTGAGCAGAGACAGCAGCCAAAGGCAGCTCTGTCCTCCTGTCTGCAGCTCCCAGGGGCCAGGCAGAGGTGTCTCCTGGAGGGGCTGGCCAGTGCCAGGAGGGTCCAGCTGTGCCAGCCCCCAGCCCTGGCACAGCCCCTGGCTCCGAGGGAGCCACACACATCCTGTGGGCTGGGCCAGGTCAGGGCTGCCTGTGGCACTGCATCAGTCTGACAGGCTGTCAGAATCAGCCACAGAACCCCAGGATGGTTTGGGTTGGAAGGGACCTTAAAGCTCATCCCATTCCACCCCCTGATGTCTTAGGCAGCGACACCTCTCACTAGAGCAGGCTGCTCCAAAGGGAGGAAGCCTGTCCAGGTAGGAAAGGCTTGTGAGGAATTCAGTGTGAGACAGAGACCTCTGGCTTTCTGCAGTTCACCCCTTGAATTGAGGGAGAATTACCACCTGGATGGGCACCCAGTAGTACTGGTCAGTGTTTGCCTTCAGTCCCCCTGTTTCTCACTGTGTACCCATGAGATGTTCCTTGTGCTCTTTCCCGGAGCTGGTGGTGGCCCTGAGTCACCTGGTGGTTCAGTACGAGAGCAATTTCTGCACCGTGGCCTTGCAGTTCATAGAAGAGGAGAAGAACTACCCTCTCCCTTCTCCAGCTGCTCCAGGTGGGGCTTGGCTTTGGCTGGCCAGGGGATGTAGGGCCTGAAAGTACTTGGGAATTATTTAAGGAGTTTTCCCCAACACAGTGAGCTTCTTGCTGGTGGGGGTTTATTAAAAAGCCCTGTTGTGACATGGTGGATGACAAGGAGGGGACATCTGGTGTCTGTTCAGCCCTGTGAGATGAACACTGGAGAAATCCATCCTCCACTGAGTCTCCACCTAAGCCTTGGCTGCAGCTCACCAGGAACCTCCTGCCCATTCAGAGATTCCCTTCAGCTCGGGGCTGAAGGATACTGGTCCAGGCAGCCCACAGACTCATTTTCCTTCTCCCCTCTGGAATCACACGTGAACCTTCAGTGTCAGTTGACCTGGTGAGAGCTCCAGCACACCATGAACCAGCCCTGCTGCTGTGAGGCCAGACAAGAAGGGCTCTGTGCTCTGAGCCTGTGGCCCCATCCCTTTTGTTGTGTCTGTGGCTTTATGTGAGGAATGAAATGTCTGGTGAAGTTGTCTCTGACCTCACCTTTTCTTTAGATGTAAACTGCAGTGGAGATCTTGAAGGATAACAGGAGATCTTGGAGACAAGACCATGTGCTGTCTCTGCACACAGTGGTTTGGTCTCCTTGTCCTCTGAATAACTGAATCATATTGGAAATGAGCTCCTCCCCATTTGCTGCAGGAAATAAACACTGCATGCAGTTCTACAGGGCTTTTCCTGATCCAAAGAATCCTGAAGCGGGACGCTCTGGAAGCATTGGCCCCTCACCACAGTGCAGCCACTCTGCAGGGAAACAGAGCAGCTCTTCTGAGCCCGTGGGGACTGTGTGTGCTCAGGGTGAAATATGACTCGAAATCAGGCCTGACATTTGGTCAGGAAACCAGAATTTTCATAGCTCCTGCTGATGAGCAAATCCAGGAGGTGTTTGACGAGCAGCAGCAGCAGAGAGGAGCTGGCCAGCGCTGCCTCGGGCTGTCCTGGCACTGGGGCTGGACACCACCTGCACAGAGGAGTCCCCAGGGCCCCTGGGAGGCACTGGCAAGGCCGGGCTCACCTGGCCTTGCTGGATGTCCCAAATTCCCCTCCTGGACAGCAGAGACACGGGATGCGTGCCGCGCGCAGCTGCCGTCGCGCGTCCCCCGTTAGCCTGGCCGAGAGCGCCGCGCTCCGTTGGCGTGGCTGCCATTTTACCAGCTCCTTTGCTGGGCCACAACGTGGCTGCTGTGGCTGGGTGGGGGCCCAGCCGTGACTGCTGCCTCTTGCCTCGCAGAGGGCGGGAGCCTGACCCCGGTGCGGGACGGGCCCTGCACGCCGCGCCTGCGCTCCGTCAGCTCCTACGGCAACATCCGCGCCGTCACCACCGCCAGGAGCCTCAACAAGTCCCTGCAGAACCTCAGCCTCAACGAGGAGTGTAAGACGCTTTTCGTGCCCCTTGTGCCAGCCAGGAGACACCACAGCACAGGCTGGAAGTGGGGATCCAGCCCAAATTGTCCAGCTCCAAGGAGGAGCTTGGATGAGGAGCCCCCTCATAATTAGTTGCAATTTTCTGGTCATTAGCATTGATTTTTCTGAGTGTTTGGGGACTAAAAATGTGCCTTCCAGCTTCCAAGCATAAGTGGATTTTTAACTCAATCTTCTGCTTGTTCTGTGTTTAACCGTTCAGTATTAAAAAGGGAATTGTGGCTTTGCCCCCTGGGTAAGGGGGTTTCCTTCCCTGAGTGTGGCAGGGTTTAGAAAAGGGCTGTTTTGTCTGGGTGAAAATCGTTCTCTCGCCAGCCCCCTCGTTCCAGCATCTGCTGTTGTGTCCTGGCAGCTGGGAGCTCCGTGGCCTTCTCCCCTGGGAACCTGAGCACGAGCAGCAGTGCCAGCAGCACGCTGGGCAGCCCCGAGAACGAGGAGTACATCCTGTCCTTCGAGACCATCGACAAGATGAGAAGGGTCAGCTCCTACTCCTCCCTCAACTCCTCATAGGTGAGCACAGCCCTCCTGCCCTGCCCTGCCCTGCCCTGCCCTGGGGGCCCCTCTTGCCCGTGGGGAGGTTGGGGTCCTTCCCCACATTGCTCTCCCTGCTGTGTGTGGCTGGGTCAGTCCAGCAGAGGGACGGCAGTGGGAGCTGTTGGCTCCAGGTCTAAAGCTGCACTGAAATCCTGTTAGGAATTCAGGCACAAAAATGTGGGGGCCACAACCTTGGCTTCAAGCTACCTGTAGCTTTTCAAACGGTCTGAGCCGTTTTGGCACGGCATCACAGGCACCATGCAGGAGGACCTGGCTTTTGGAATGGCCTCCTTCCAGGGAAAGCAGCATGCAGGGGAATGCTGGGGGAAGTCTCTGTGTTTCCTCTGTAATCAGTAAACGAACCCATATTTTCACAAATCAGTGCAAAGAGGGAGAAATCACCTGAGTGATAGAACTGCCTTCACCAAAGAAACATTTTCTCTGCTCTGTTTTCTAGGAGAATTAATGGTGATTTGGCTCTCCAGAGTTGAAAGATTCAGGGATTGTAATTACTGAGCCCCTGTGGCAGTTTAAAATCATGAGTTCATTAGGAACTTGATCAGTTAATTTGCTTTTGATTATCAGTAATGACATTGGATCTTCTGAAGCATGGCAGGGATGTTAGGAAATTTCTCTCCATCTTGAGCTAGGACTTGAGTTTTCCCATTTCCACTGGTGTCTGCTTGATGGCTGTGTGTGTCTCACAAGAACTGTGCAGCACAGCTGGAGAAGGCTCTGGAGAGGAGCTGGAGGTGGTGAGAGGAACTTTGGAAAGAGAGAGCAGCTCTCCAAGGCCTCCCTCACTCCTGATCCATCAAAGAGCTCAGACCCAGCTGGAAACGCAGAGCTTAGGGAAGTGTTTAAAATTCATGACTCGCACAGAATCCCATTACCTCCCCATTTGCCTGCTGCAAGCCAGGCTTTTCTCATTCCTTCTGAAGCATCACCATCCTCCAGCCCTGTCTCCTGCTCCCCGAGGAGAGATGCCACCAGCCCCCAGCCACCCCCGGAGCTCTGCAGCCCAGGCTAACCCTGTTCCTTCATGTCCTGACGTGCCTTCAGCTGCTGTGCAGGGGAGCTGGGGGAGCCCAGTGGGGCAGAGAGCTGTGGCTGAAGGAATGCTGTGCTCTGCTCTGTGTCTTCTCAAGGAGGAAGTGGGGCTCTGGCTCTGCCAAGCATCTGAGATGGCCAGAGCCATGGAGAAGGTGTTTGGGGCATGTGGGGAGACTCCAAGTGAAGCAGAAATCTGGTCTGTAAGAGGGAAAGGAGAAATTTTCAGCCGCAGTTTGTGTTCTGTGCTCTGCATTCCTGTCCTAAGCTGATTCACTGCTCACAAAATTCCAGAATGCTTTGGGTTGGGAGGGACCCTAAAGCCCATCCAGTGCCACCCCTGCCATGGGCAGGGACACCTTCCACTGTCCCCAGGGTGCTCCAGTGTGGGTACTTGGGCACTTCCAGGGATCCAGGGGCAGCCACAACCTGCTGATGCTCAGGTCTTTGTTCCTCTCTGGCAGTTTTAGGAACTTGGCACGTGAGGGTTGTTCTGGATCAGTCTCTACACTGGCACTGAGGCATCATACAATGTACTTCTTCCCAAAAGCTTGAGGAGAACCTCTCCATTCCTCCTCGTCCCGTTTTACAAACAGTTCCTTAGCTAGCTGTGGGCCAAATGTCCCCATTATGGCTCCCCAAATGCCACAGCACACGCTCTCAGCCGAGCTCTGTGTTCTCTGGCAGCTGCTCCTTGGCCAGACAGGCCAGTACCAGGAGAGACATTTATTTCTGGCCCACTTTTCCAGCTGGCAAGAGGCAGTTTGTGGTTAGTCAACAAAGACATCATTTTGGAAGGGAAGCTGAGCCTTGCTGCTTTTCCATACAGCCACTCATTAATCTTGGTGTCCTGGAAATGTTCAGTTTTAAGACAGGAAAAAGGGATGGAATTAAGATGGGGGTTTGCATACCTCGAGGCTGATTATTCATATCCAAACTGCACGATGAAAGCCTTTGTCCTACAGAGAGCTTCGCTGGAAAGATTATCTTAAGGAGTGATCAAAGAAGGAGGAAAATAAATCTTGGAGGGAAGAAATGCTGGGGAATTGTTGTCTCCTCCAGCAGGAGAGGCTGGGGGTGGAGAACTGTTTGCCATTTCCCAGGATGTGCCTCAGAGTCCCAGTGAGGGCAGAGGTTGGTGCAGGGAGGATGAGGAGAGCAGAGGTGGAGGTGGACAGTGAGGTGCAGGAAGCACTGGGGCAGGGGGGCCTCCTACTCTGCATTAATGCTCCGAGATAAGGAGAAGGAGCTGGTCAGCCAGCACTGTGTGTAACTGGGAACGGGCACAGCAGCAAAATCCAGGGATTTGGGTGGGGATTGGGGATGGGAACTTGCTGCAGGGGCTGCTCGGAGGGGGCTGTGTCCCTGGTGGTGGTGCCAGCTGTGGCCCAGGGGTGCCTGCCCTGAGGAATTCCTTCTGCTCCTGGCTCGTGTGGAAGCACGGGAGCTCCAGCTCTGCAGAGGGGTCGGGGTGCCCTGCAGGGCTCAGGGGCCGGGCTGGGCTCTGCCTGCAGGGACCAGAGCTCAGGGAGCTGCGGGGACTTGGGGTGTCCCCTTCACCCGGGGTCCCTCCTGGCAGGAGGAGGGGTTTGTGGCATGCACAGCTGAGCAGCTGTGGTTGGCACTGAGGGGCAGCAGCTCCCCGAGTCCTCGGGGCTGTTGAGCCTGGAATATTTCAGCTGCATTCCCCATCCCTGTGTGCCTGTGTGGGGGTTGCCTGTCCCTCCGAGGTCTCAGTCCCTCCCCAGGAGCTGGCCAGGGGAGCAGGGAGCTGCCCTTGGTCTGGTGCCCGTGGGAAGTGGAACTGCCCCAGCTGTGGGGCTTCAAATCACTGCAGTGATTTTTACAGGGGATTGGAAAGAAACCCTGTCCCAGCCTGGCAAATCAAAGGGAATAAATAAAGCCATCAGCAGTTGGGTTTGCATCCACTGTGGCTCTCCCTGGAGCTGCTGGAGCCCGGCCCGTCCTCGGGGCTCGCAGGTGAGCTGACCCCCATGTGAGCAGGGAAAATCAAACTCAGGGAAAGACAGGCAATTTATTTTTGACATTCTTAGCAGGGAGGGATTGTTTTGTAAGCATGAGTGCACCCTGCAAGGTGCACGGAACTGGCTGGGAGTCTGTGACTAATTACAGAGCTGTCTGCTCCCATTAGTGCCCAGGCCCTGCTGGGCTCCTGGTTTGCATCTCGGGGACAGTTTGGGCATTGCAGCCCTAAAGGTGAAATGGAGCTGCTGCTCCTCCTGCCACCTCTGCTGCTCCCCTTGTCCCAGGGACTGGAGCTCAGGATCTGACAGGGAGCTGTGTCAGATGTGTCCCTCCTGCACGGACCGTGGGCCGGTGGCAGCAGGAAAGAGCAGCCCTGGAAGCACCAGCCCTGAGCCCCAGGTGCCTCTGGAGAAATTCCCTGTGTTCTCCTCAAAGGCTGCCAGGTGAAGGGGAATTGCACTGGCACAGTTCTGCTTAGACTTTGGTTTTTCCCTGACACTTGGATGTATAAAAAATGTCGTTGGGTTTCTTCCTCTGTGATCGAGGCGGTTTTCAGGCCCCTGGGAAATAGCTGGGTGCCCCCCTCACTCTTCCTCCTCTCCCCCTCCTTTTACTCTCTTTCAAGGCCTTTAAAGAATTGAAGGCATGCAGATTTCCCACTGGCCCTTATGTAACAGGCTGGAGTGTGGGAGGCAGAGCTCTGGGCACAGCTCTGGGCACACCTCAGACATTACCTGGCTGCTGCTTCACGAGCTGAGCCTTTTTTTCCTCCCACACCTTGTAGCACTTTGCCTCTCTCCCTTTTTTCTTCATCCTTCCCCCTCCAGTTTTTCTTTCCTTGGTAATAGAAGCTTCCAGGATTTAACATTGTTATATATTTACAGCCTTTGCAATTTTGCAGTATTATATAAATATAATAAAATATTACATAAATATACGTTTACAGCCCTTACAATTTACAGCCTTATAACAATTTACATTGTTAGAGGTTTTACAGCCTTGCCAGTGCCTAAAGGGGCTCCAGGAGAACTGGGGAGGGGATTTACACAAGGACCTGGAGTGCCAGGACAAGGGGGAATGACTTCCCACTGCCAGAGGGAAGGGTTACATGGGATATGGGGAGGAATTTTTCCCTGTGAGGGTGTAAGGTCCTGGCACAGGTGCCCAGAGCAGCTGTGGCTGCCCCTGGATCCCTGGAAGTGTCCAAGGCCAGGCTGGAATAACCTGGGACAGTGGAAGGTGTCCCTGCCCATGGCAGGGTGTGGAACAGGATGGAATTTAGGGTCCCCCCCCCAAGCCCAAGCACTGTGGGATTCTCTGGTTTGTCCCTGGCCTGGCTCAGGAAGGTTGGGATCAGCTGCAGGGTCTGCGTGGGCCACCCCAGCACACGAACAGCACGGTCCAGGTGTTCCCTTGTGAGACTCCCAGGTGCAAATTTAAGCAGACATCACTGGGAACATCCTCTGGATGCCAGGTGAGAGAGAGAGACCCTTTGCAGGTGGCGTGAGAGGGAGGAGCTGGGGTGTGGGGGCTGCCTTGGCCCTTTGCAGTGATTTCTCACACTCTGGGCACTTGGGGCAGGGAAGGTTCCCCTTTGCAGCCCAGCACCCCAGGGGCAGCCTGCAGGCTCCTGGAGCCTGTTGCTGCCCTCAGCCAGAGCTCAGAACTGCTCTGTCCCAGCCTGCTCTGCTGGTTTAGAGATCAGGTGCAGCTCTGCCAGGTGAGGAGCTGCTTGGTGACCAAGGGGCCCTTTCCTCCCAACTTTATATTTAGATGCCTCCAGAAACACGGGAGGAAAAGCAGTAACAGCTTGATCTGTCATTTAGCACTGATTGTGACTCATCTGAAATCTCTATTTTAGCTCTTTTTTGTTGTTAGTGCAACCACTTTAACTTTGTCCAAATGGCTCCACTCCCAACCGGGGCGTTGCACGATCAGACACCGGCAGGGCTCGGAGGCAGAATAACAAATTCTCGCCCAAAAGCAGCAAAATAAAATGTTCACAGAATTTTGTCAGTTGTTGCAAATGCTTATTAATTTGATTAGTACTTTGAGTCTGTCAGTCCCTTCTGCCGAAATACCGAACAGCTGATGTGCTCGTTAAATAACAAATTGGAGGAATTGATACAAATGTCAATAGGAAAGACTGAGTTGGACTCGCTGCTTCCTGAGGGCTCAACTCCTAAAGCTTTGCTTTAAACATTTAGTAAACTTGTAGAGTGTACAAGCCCCTGGGCAGTTCAATAAAAATAACCACAACAGTGCAGGGCAGTAACTGTGGGTTTATACCATTAAGTATTTCAGCTCAGGAAACCCAGACATTATCCACCTGGCCTTTCCAGGTGATTTGCTTCAGGAGCCTGGAAAAGCAGGAGTTTGACTGGAGATGATTTAGGGAGTCTTCAATTTATTTTGCTTCCTCCCACTTTGATTTCACAAGCCCTTGCAGAGTTCACAGACAGGCAAAAGGGAGACAAAATGCCCATGTGGGATGTTTTTGAGCTCCTCTCTTGATGTTCTCTGAGATGTCATCAGGTTGTTTGGAGTTCTAATGAATTTTCTCACATCAGATCAAAGAATCGGGAGTTGATGGATTGTCATGTGCTGCAGGGCTTTGGGGTTTGTTGTGGTTTTTATTTTTCTAGGTGTGAGTTTCAACAGTGTTTATACCCAAATTTGGAGAGTGCTCCTTCACCTGGCTGCTGACCCCTATCCCGACGTGTCCGACCTGGCCATGAAGGTTCTCAACAGCATTGCCTACAAGGTATGTGCCTGTCCCTGCTCACCTGTGCCTGCCAGGTGTGTGGATGTGGATTTTTTCATGCTTAGGCAAGGCTTAGGCAGACTGACCTGGATGGGTCCGTTGGAGGGCTCTGCCTTTTGCAGAAGGAGCTTTTAATGCTTCACGATGATAAACTCTGCTCTGAACTCTGATCAGGTAAAATGAATAAATGGGGGAGGGCCTGGGGTTGTTTTAGGGTATAAATGAGGTGCAGACCGTGGACAGTAGGTCCAGTTTAGAGGTCTACTTGTCTAGATCAGTCCCTGGGATAAACCTTAAGTATCCTTCATTAAATTATCCGTTTGCAAACTGATTTAGATAATGCAAGTGGGACTGGCCTGCAGACTGAAGCCACAACGGCTCTCCAACCCAGGTGAACTAGTACATGTGAGTCAGCATGCAGACCCCTGCCACTCCTCACCCCAGCCCAGGCTGGGTGCCTAAACCTCCATCCTCATCCCATCTCATCCTGGGGGTGACAAGACGTCCCTGGAGGTGCCACCCTGGGGCAGCAGCATCCCCCTGCCCGGGCCAGGCCACCCCAGGACATCTTCTCACCCCGTGCGTCCCCCAGCTGGGCACAGAAAGCTCTGTGTGAACCTTTCTGGCCTCTCAAGCATCCAGACCATGAGCCATTGCAATGGGAACTCTCTTACTGGGCCTTTCCAGGGAATAATCCCAGATCCTCAGCCTGGGGCTGCGGAGCTGGAGCTGCAGTAAGAGATGCCAGCATTGTGCACTGCCATCTTAATGCCTCAGAGATCTCTGCTTTGAAATCACACTTTCTCTTGAGACCATAGTTACTGACTTGAACTCTGATTTGTTCCAAGTGCACGTGCCAGTGAGTGGTAAGGGCTGGGTTTGGGACAGAGAATTCTCTTGGCAGTGGGGGCAGCAAGTTCAGCCCTTCCCTGTCGAGACAGGGATACAACAAATGACAGGCTGGAGATGCCAAATGAGGGCAAGAAGGAAAGGAAAAGGTGGAAGATTTCCCTCTCTCTGCTCTAGATGCATGAAACTATTTCAGTTCTGTGTTTGGAAGGCTCTTTGCAAAACGAAATGTTGCTCCTACTGTTAAAAGGGATATAAGGAGGAAGCAGATCTGCTTTTCCTGACCCAAATGTGTGTTCAGGAGTTGCTCCCTGGCAGGTGGGTCAGTGTCGGTATTGGTATCGACACTGCTGTGCCAGCAGGAGCTCTGATCACTCTGTTGTCACATCCCTAGGGAATGCTGGGGCTGGTGGGGGGAATTCTGTGTTGACTCTAGCAAGTTTGGGCCTGGCTGTGCTGGTGCTGACCCGAGTGCCAAAGCTCAGGCGATGGGTCTCGTGCATCTCACACTGCACGGCTGGGCCAGCTGCTCTGCCCCTGCTTCCTAAGGCAACAGCTCTTCCAACAGGCTTGGAAAACAGGAAGCATTCCCATTGACAAGGATTTTGATCTGGGGATGCTTCAGTGAACAAAAGTGATTTGTTCTTCTTTGCCTTAGCCCCAGACCCGCAAGGAAAGCGTTCGCTCCTGGGGCCGTGCCCTGCTGCGCATGCCGGGGGCTTTGCTCTGGCCAGCACCACCTGCCTTGGGTGGCTTCTAACAAGGCTTTCTGATGAGAACAAAACCCCCAAAGCACAAACCCCCCAGCCTGTGAGCTGCCCAGCACAGTGGGCTGTGAGGCTCAGATCCTGCTCTGGCTGTTCCTGGTCCTGTTCCGGCCGTGCCGTGCGCGGTGCCGCAGGAGCACCAGAGCTCGAGGCTCCGTGGGAGCTCAGGCAGGAGCTGGTCAGTGTCTGATGCTAATCAGTGACAATTAAATCCTTGCTAACTGTGTCCTGAGACCTTTCCTTCGTGCTGCTGGAGCTTGTTGGATGTAGAAGGGGGCGCTGGACGTGGGCACTGCTCCTCCCTGGTGTGTGCAAGCACTGCCCACTCAGGGGCTGAATTTTACCAGTGAATGCAAACAAAAATTGTTTTTCTTGCTTAAACAAAAATACTGCCTCAGGTGATGTGAAACACTCGAATGTTCCAGGGGTTTAATATTTTGGTTTGATTACTGTAAGACTCAGGGAAGGAGAGGGTTCGTTTTGGAGCTGGGCCAGCTGAGGTTTTCTTCCATTGGCAGAGCTGAGCAGAACACAGCTCAGGTCTGGGGGACCTGGCTGGGGCTGGGGGCTTCAGTGGGAGCAGCTGGGCAAACTCTCCATGGGCTTCCACAGCTGGAGACTGCTGGGGGACTAAAGATTGCAGAACCATGGTATGGCTTGGGTGGGAAGGGACCTTAAAGCTCATCCCATTCCACCTGCCATGGGCAGGGACACTTCCATTGTCCCAGGCTGCTCCCAGCCCCGTCCAACCTGGCCTGGGGACACTTCCAGGGCTCCAGGGGCAGCCCCAGCTTCCCTGGGCACCCTGTGCCAGGGCCTCCCACCCTCACAGGGGAGAATTTCTTCTCAATGTCCCATCCAACCCAGCCCCTCTGGAGACATTCCAAAGCCCCACTTGCTCCAGGTGGCCCTGCCTTGGCAGGGGGGGTGACCTGGGTGATCTCCAGAGGTCCCTTCCAAGCCCAATGTTCTGTGATTCTGTGATTGCTGTTATCAAACGAGACCAGAGTGTCCTGCTCGGGGTTTTTTTCTGGAGCCAGGGCTGTGGATCTGTTTCTCCAGAAGGGCTCTGGGGCTGTGCTGGGTGTGAGCAGCCGGTGTGTGGGCTGCCCAGGCGTGCAGCCTTCCTGCAGGGAATCTGCTGCTGCTCCCTTCCCCGGGCTCATTAGGCACTGCTGGGCCTCACCCAGGCTGCCTGGGGATTGATCTTTATGATGCAGATGGCAATGGTGCAGTTCTCCTTCCCGGCCTGAGCCTTGGAAAACGCCCAGACCTGCTTTTTGTGAGCACCAGAACAAACAGCAAGGACCCAGTGTTGGCCTCTAGAGACTTCCTGAAATCTTAAGAGGAAAGTTTGCTTCAGCCAGGGTTGCTTTGTCCAGGTGTTTTTAATGGAAGGCTTGAGGCTGAATCACAGAATCATTTAGGCTGGAAAAGCCCTCTGAGCCCATCCATTCCCCCAGCACTGCCAGGGCCACCACTGACCCATGTCCCCAAGTGCCACATCCACGTGGCTGTTAAATCCCTCCAGGGGTGGGGACTCCACCACTGCCCTGGGTGGCCTGTTCCAGTGTCTGACAGCCCTTTCCATGAAGAATTTTTCCCCCAATATCCAACCTGGCCCTCCCCTGGCACAACTTGAGACCGTTTCCTCTTGTCCTGTTGTCCCCTGGGAGCAGAGCCCGGCTGTCCCCTCCTGTCAGGGGGTTTCTCTTGGGACTCGAGTGTCATTCAGGTGTTGCTGCATTGCAAGGTTTCTTAGAGAGAGTGAGGACATAGACATGAGGTTCAGACAGATAGTGTTCATGTGCTTCATCCTCTTGCCTGTTGCCATGGGCAATAGGGCAGATTTTCCCATGAGACAACCAAAGGGAAATTTGGTTGTTCCCCCTGAGCCTCCTTTCCTGCAGGCTCAGAAGGTGCTTTGTGATTTATGGTCGTGGTGGGAGCTGCAGGACTCGGTGACGAGGTGTGAGGGAAAGGCTGGTGGCTGTGGGGAGCCCAGCCTGGCCCCTGCCCTGTCTTTGGGCTGCTGGGGCAGCTCCTGGCCGCAGCCATCCCCCCGCAGGCAGCAAAGGCTCTCCTGGGTAACGCTCCTGCCTGAGCCAGCGTGGAAGCAGCTGGTGTTGGGAGCAGCCCGGGGGCTTGGTTTTGCCCCCCCCCCCCAGCCATAGAGAGCTCCCTCCCTGCCCTGGCTGGCCCTGCAGGGCCGTGCCAGCTGCTCAGGCTGCCCGTGTTCTCCCCAGGCCACGGTGAACGCTCGCCCCCAGCGCATCCTGGACACCTCCTCGCTGACCCAGTCGGCCCCTGCCAGCCCCACCAACAAGGGGATGCACATCCACCAAGTGGGGTAAGTGCAGCCCGGCCTTCCAGCACCTTCTGTGGGTGGGGTGGGTGCTCCCTGCCCGGCCCCATCCCGGGCAACTGCCCAGGGACAGGGAATGTGGCTCATCTGGTGAGGTGTCCGGGAAGGACAGCTCTGGGAAAAGGTGGGGAGTTCCTTCCTGTTTTCCTTTAGGGCAAAGAGTAACAAGCCCACTGGGTATCCAGCTGAAGTGAAAGGAAGAGCTGCTGCTTGGCTGCTTTTACCTTTCCTGAGCTGTGGTGCCCAAATTCCCACTGACGTCTGAGCTGAGAAAAGCTGGGGTTAACTGATGGACAAAACACCCTGCCTGAACAGCAGGGAAACAGAGAGTGCTGGGGGCAAAGCTGGGGGCTGAAAATGGGATTATTTCTCAAAACAACTCTCCGAGAGAAAACACCACACACTAGACCTGCTGCTCCCATGCCCAGTGTGCACCAGGAAGATTCCAGGCTGGAACAGTTTAAATTCAAATGGTTTGAAGCTTCAGTCGCCCCTTGGCAATGCAGTCCCTGGTCAGGGTGACTTAGGTCAGGCATCACAGATTCCCAGAACGTTGAGGTTCATCCCCTCAGCCTGGATTTGGCACAGAGTTCACTCCTGGTTTGGGGTGGGTTTGGCCTTTGGAGGGGCTGTGGGAACGGTGATGTTTCTGCAGAGGAGGCACCACAGCAGACCACAAATCTTGTGAGAAAGAAACAAAGTGAAAAGAACATCATGCCCAGCAAATCTCGTGTGCAGCGATGCCTGAAGCCTGTCCCCTGTCCTGTCCCTCAGAGGGTCCCCTCCAACCACCAGCACGAGCAGCTCCAGCCTGACCAACGAGGTGCCCAAGCAGCCGGTGAGCCGGGACCTGGCGTCCGTGCGCCCCAGTGCCACCAGCGTGGGGGTCCAGTACACCCCCCACTCCCACCAGTTCCCCAGGACAAGGAAAATGTTTGACAAAGGCCCAGAACAGGTAAGGAGAGTGCTCTGACAGCTTCTCCCCACTGGGGTTTGTCCCACTTTCTGTTGGTTGTGGTTTATTTCTGTGCATCCCTCGTTTGCTTCCAGCTGCTGCTAATCCAGATTTGGCTGCGTCTAACCAGCCAAATAAAAATTGATTAATTTATTTTCCTCAGGATAAATTGTGTTTTACAGCTTTTGATAGGGCATTATTCACTTCTGCCACTAAGCAATGTGTCTAATCAGAGTCTATGGCTTACTCCTCTGTAAGCATTTGTGTGCCTGAGTGACAACCCAGAGTCAGATCCCTGACCCTCTCCAGCCCTGGCAGAGCAGGGACAGGGACAGCTGTGATCACAGGGAGAACACCTTCCCTCCTCTGGGGTTTGGCAGCACCAGGATCGTGTTTCTGAAAGCTGAAACCGAGGGAATGGAGCAGCTTTTCCCTTTTCCCCTGGGGTGTCCTGTGCTGTGTGACAGCCACTCATCCACCTTGGCACGAGCTGTGTCTGGATCCTGAGTCATCCTCGCTGCTCCCCACACCACATCCCCGGGACAAAACTCCTGCTGGGACCTCCCCGAGGTGCCGTGGGGCTGCTCCAGCCCAGATCCCTGCAGCTGAGGGCACGGGCACCTTTCCAAGGGGTGACCCTAACCCCGGTGCCAAAGCCGGGTGCGCGGCGTTCCCCGTCCTGGGCAGTGTTTGAGGCTTTGGTGCCTGGCTGGGCCAGTGGGGGTGTCCTGGGGTGTCCCCTGGCCCTGCAGGTGGTGACCCCTGTCCCCTCCCCACAGACAGCTGATGATGGTGACGATGCTGTGGGACACAAGAGCTTCATCTCGGCCGCGGTGCAGACCGGCTTCTGCGACTGGAGCGCCAAGTACTTCGCCCAGCCCGTCATGAAGGTAACCCTGCCAGCCCTGCCAGCCCTGCCAGCCCTGCCAGCCCTGCCAGCCCTGCCCTTCCTCCCTTCTCTGTCCTGGGGAGGCCAAGGAGTGGATCTCCTTACACCGTGCTGCTCGTGTCAGTGAGAGCGACCAGAGGGAGCACAAGGGTCACTGAGGCTGGGACAGGCAGGGCCCAGGGGAAAAGCTCAGCTCCCCATGGAGCACAAGTGACAAAAAACGTAGGAATGAGGAGAGGTTCTGTATCAGATCCCCCCAGTTTTGCCTGGTTGCACTGCAGAGTTGTTCCACCTGAAATGTTGTGCTTCTCTGCATGTAGAAGATTGCATTATAGCTAAAATGAATTGGTTTTTAAAATAAATAAATGCATTAATGAAGGCCCTTTTTCCCAGAAAGGGCAGTGAGAGGCTGGAGAAAGAGGGATGCTGTTTTCATTCTGACATTGCAGCTGAATTTCCTGGCTGTGGTAGAAGAGGCAGAGAGGTGGTGGCCTGGGGGAGGCCAGCAGGACAGACCCTCTGCCCCACTGGCCTCAGGTGGGGTTTGGGAGCTGTGCTCTGCTTCCAGCACAGACACCTTTAACTTACAGAGGAGAAAATGACTGGCTGCATGCCCACGAGTGCCTGGGGGAGGCTTGGGGAGCGTTATTGTTGGGGTTTAAAGTTTAAAAAAATTTAAGAAGTTGTGTTACAGCGAACAATAATGGTGGTAATGACAAATTTGCATCCAGGATTCTTCAGAAGTGACTTGTTTGGGTAACAAAGTTGTCTCTATGTGAAGTGAGAGAGAAAGTGAAACCTCGTTCCAGGAAAAACTCAAGCCAGAGCTCTTAAGAGATGGGCAAAGATATCAGTGACTGGAAAGAGAAGCTGTTAAATTCCCAGAATGTTTTAGCTGTTAAATTCCCAGAATGTTTTAGCCAAAGCTCAGGTTTCAGGTTTAAGTATGAAACAGAAGGAGCAGTAAATCTCCCTCATTAAAGGCAACTTTCAGGTGCTCTGGGAGTCTCGGGGAGCCCAAAGGTGTCAGGACTTGGAGCTCCATCCCTTGGAGGGGTTGCCGTGCAGGCAGGGACGATGCCCAGGCTCCATTAATGCCTCTCCACGAGGGATGTTTGTGTGCAAGCACTGCTGCTGAGATAATGAGGAAATGGTGTGGTTTTAGTGCTGCCTCATCATGGAATGTTCAGGTGCTGGGCTCAGATAATTGCCCAAGCTTGAGGATATCAGAACAGGGCAGGCTCTTGATTTCCAGAGGGAATCACCAGTGAAGCATTGCCTGACACTTCCTCAGCTGCTGTGAAATTCCCTTTCTCCTGAAACCACCGAGTAATTCCTTAGGGCACATCTGGGGTGTGGAGCAGGGCTGCCTGGCCAAGCTTCCACCAGGGCTTTTTGTCCTCAAGATGAGCTTCAGAGTCTTCACTCAAGCCCAGACCAGAGCACAAGAGGAGGAAGATGATGTTTGAGCTCTTAGTCCTTATTAAAATCATTTGTCTGCTCCTTAAGAAAACTTCTTCCCAGGGAAGAGGGGGGTCTTTATTAATAAAATAAATCAGAGTAGGCGGCCAGGCACGGGCAGGAGCAGTGGGGACATGGGGAGCTCTGTGGGGGAGTGGCTTTACTACTACTTCCTGCACATAAAATAGACTAAATTGCTTGAGGAGAGGCAATAAAAAAACGTGGAATGTTCCTGTACTAATTCACAGAAGCCAGGGAGGGGAGGCATGGGAAGGGGGGCTTTTCTGCAGTCCCAGGGAGCAGGAGCAGGGCACAGCCCTGGCTCTGGAGGAGCTCCCTGAGCAGCTGGGGCTGGGAATTCCAGCTGGTGAATTCCTGGGTGAAGCTTGAAGAGAATGAAATCTGTGTTTTCTGATCACACAAGGGAGAGAACTGATCTCCCTGTCACTTCTGCAAAGCAGCCTTGGAAGACCAAGGAGAGGGAGCTTTCTGCAGGTGTTATCCTGTCCTGACAGGGAATTGTAGGGGATTTTGGGGTTGGACTGGCTGGTGTGTGTGCAAGGGACT
The DNA here is from genome assembly GCF_026979565.1 of Vidua chalybeata. Taxonomy (NCBI): domain Eukaryota; kingdom Metazoa; phylum Chordata; class Aves; order Passeriformes; family Viduidae; genus Vidua; species Vidua chalybeata. The sequence goes on from NC_071548.1 coordinate 7,157,117, forward strand.
GGAGAAGTCTCTCTGTGAGAACTTTCTCTGAGGTTTCTTGGCTGGAAGTCAGGACTGACACCTCGGGTGCTGCCTGAGTTTCCATGGAGTCCCTGCAGCAGCAGGGAGCAGTCCTGGCTGGTGGCTGCTGCCTTTTGGGAGCTTCAGCCTCATGAAAAAGGCAAAGAGTGAAGTGTACCAAGTACTGATGGAGAAATGACATTGATGCTTAATTCCAGCCGTTCCTTTGGAGCTGCTGCCTGCCTTCATAAACAGGGAAAGACAAGACAACTGTTCCTGTAATGAATAAACATAAAATGACTGTGAGTGCCTCTTAGTCATATTTAATTTATGAATTTAGTTTTGCTTCATGGACCTTGCCCTGAGAATGCTTTCACTGGAAAGACTGAGGGATTAATTTTCAGTGTAAATCAGGGCCTCCGTTGCAAGCCATCACTCCAGGTTTGATTTATTGATTATCTAATCAAATAAACGGAGAAAGAAAACGCTGCACTGTAAATCCTCCGTGTGCCAGGAGAAGCAGATCCCCAGCCCAGCTCTGGGCTCTGCAGAAGCTTTTCCTCTTCCTGCAGTCCCTCGTGGCTCAGGGCTCTTGTGGGAGCCACGGGGCGCAGGAAAGCCTCGGTGCCAGCTGTCAGGAAGTCCTGAGTCAAGGAGAGCGGGAGCCAGCATCTGTTGTTTCCAGGGCTGGCAGAACATGCAGGCAGGAGCTGGGAAGGATCCTGGAAGGTGAGAATTACATAAGCAGCCCTCCCTGATAAATCCCTGCCGGGGCTGCTGCGCTGTGCCTTGGCCCTGGCTCGAAGTGCTGGGAGAGGAGTGGGATTGCAGCTGCTGCAGGGCTGGTAACCAGGGAGAGCTGGATTTACCTGTGGAGCCTCCTGCCAAGGGCTCCCTGCTCCCCTCCTGGCACCCACTGCCACGGGGAGAGCCCAGAGAGAAGGAAAACCCTGCTGGGAGGGTGCAGCTGCTCCCTGGCTGGAGGAAGCCCTGGAAGGACCTGCCATGGTCCCCATCCTGCCAGGGAGGAGCAGAGCTGGGCTTTGTGTTTTCACAGATCCTCCCTCCCTCCTGGCAGGATGATCCCAGAGCCACACAGGTGGGTGGGTGTGGGGGCCAGGACAGCCTTTAGCTGCCTGCTCTGACTCTGCACTGGTGGTCCAAGGGCTCTTCCTTGGGCTTTCTTTAATTTATTCCCAGAGAAGCTGGATTTTCATTAAGGTGTAGGTGTCATCTCTCCCCTCTCAAATTCCTTTGATGTATTTTAGCTCAGGTTTGTTTATTGCTTTTCATTAGGGGTCATTTGTCATTGCTTGTCTAATAGGTGTTGTGCTGAAATAAAGTGCTTTTTTCTTTGCCAGGAGGAAAGGTGGAGGGTGGGCTTCTTATTTTTTATTTATTTTACAGAAGCAGAAGTCCAGCTCAGTAACAGCTGTTTTCCAAAGGATAGCATTGTTTGAAGGCAGTGTTTGTAACAGTGACAGATGATTTAGGGACTTTCTTATTCAGGGAAAACAGGGGTTTTTTGTGGGGAATATTTCTTCCTTCTCCAAGAGTTACCCTTTATAAAAACCAACATTGAAGGAAACTGTAGCTCAGCTCCTTAATTGATCCAAGGATGGTTCTGGAGCAGGGGAGTCTTGGATAATTTTTTAAGTATTAAAAACACCTCATATATAGCTCCTGCTGTGGTTTGGGGTGAGATCTCAGGAGTTTATTCCTTTTGATCCTGTGTTCTGAGTAAGGTGGGAATAGCCATGGTGGGAGCAGCGCTGGGGTTGGCCTCGTGCCTGGAGCACAGGTTTTGTAGGGGAGCCATGGAGTGCTGAAACCTGGAGCTGTGGGGTGTGAATAAATGTCATCAAATGGCTCAGAGTGGCTGTGACTGCAGGGCCACTCTCCAGTTTCAGGGGGAATTTTTTGTATAATCAAAGCCAGGTGACACAGGGGCATCGTTTTCAGACCAGGGAACCAAAACAGGGCTGTTCCTGGTACACGGTGGTGGAAACCTGAACATCCCAGGCATTTGGGAATGTAGCCATGCCCTGCTCGGCCAGCAGCCCTTGATTAGCAGGAAAAGAAAGATTTCAGTGTGCTCTGAGCTGGCTGTACCAGGGCTGTGCTCCCTCTTTGATCTCGGGGTTGCTACGTGATGCTTCTCAGCTGAGGAGAGCGAAGAGAGAAATCTGTGTGGCACCGAGATCAGACCCGCAGCGTGCGGCGGGGACAGGAGCCACGGGCACTGTGGCATCACTCAGCCAGCTCCTGGCCTCCTGGGGGTCACCAGTCCTGTCTGTGTGTGTTCCTGTCCTGGCAGATCCCTGAGGAGCACGACCTGGAGAGCCAGATCCGCAAGGAGCGGGAGTGGCGCTTCCTGCGCAACGCCCGCGTCAGGAAACAGGCCCAGAAGATCATCCAGAAGGGTGAGTGCTGCCCTTGCTCTGGACTGTGCTGTGAAACCCCAATCAGCCGTGATCCCAATTAGTGGTGGCCCCGTGCAGCCCCTCACACTGGTGCCTGTTCCCTGCTGGTGCAGGGCAGGTGCTGCTGCAGCTGCTGCAGGTGTTTCCCTGCTGCAGCTGCAGGTGTTTCCCTGCTGCAGGTGTTTCCCTGCTGCAGCTGCAGGTGTTTCCCTGCTGCAGGTGTTTCCCTGCTGCAGGTGTTTCCCTGCTGCAGCTGCAGGTGTTTCCCTGCTGCAGGTGTTTCCCTGCTGCAGGTGTTTCCTTGCTGCAGGTGTTTCCCTGCTGCAGGTGTTTCCCTGCTCCAGGTGTTTCCTTGCTGCAGGTGTTGCCCTGCTGCAGGTGTTTCCCTGCTGCAGGTGTTTCCCTGCTTGCAGGTGTTTCCCTGCTGCAGGTGTTTCCCTGCTGCAGGTGTTTCCCTGCTCCAGGTGTTTCCCTGCTGCAGTTGCAGGTGTTTTCCTGCTCCAGCTGTTTCCCTGCTGCAGGTGTTTCCCTGCTTGCAGCTGCTTCCCTGCTCCAGGTGTTTCCCTGCTCCAGGTGTTTCCCTGCTGCTCCCTCACCCCTCTGCTCTCAGCTGCTGGCTGTGGTCACCAGCTCAGCCTCTGCTTTTGAGGGGATGCAAGGTGGAATGCTGGAGGGTCAAATCCAGAGCTGCAGGCTCTGTGGGACAGACGTGGTCATGGACTGTCCCCCCAGCTCAGGAGACACCTCAGGGAGGTGTCTCACGTTCCCTGCTCTGCTGAGCTCTGTAAGTGCTGCTTTACTCCTTGTACCCCCTTTTATTTGGGATATTTGTGCCTCTGGGTTGTGTGTGCTGCTCCCAACGTGCCTCAGGTCTGTGCTGCATCAGCGGGAGCTCCCCAGGAACCTGGGGTTGAACCTCTGGGGCTCTCTGAGGCAGCTTTGGGCTGGAATTCTCTCAGCACAGGAATTTATTTGAATAAAGTGGAACCTAACGAAGCTTCCCGAGGAATTTGCATTCCTCAGTTTTTCCCTGCTCGTGTGCCCTGAGCAGCAGAGGCTGGGCAGCCACAGTTCCAGGAGCTCCTGGTGTCCTCCCCGTGGCATTCCCAGGAGCAGGCCTGGGCTGGGGCTGCTCCTCCCAGGGATGCTTTTGGAGGCACACAGGGCTGGGAATCCCAGGAAAAGTGCCCAGGGCTCAGCCCTCTCACTGGGAGGCTGCTCCTGTGAGTGCAGCGTGGAGCTTCATGCTGAGAAACTGCAGAATATCATCAACCAGAGAAGTGCAGAAATGATCCTGGAGCCCAGGAGATGGCCTGGGAGATCTGATGGAATACAAAGAAGGGGATTTTTCATGCTTGCCTGGAGAAGTTAAATCTCTTTCTAGACATTGTTCATATTTGGTTGCTTGACCTGAGTGACTGAAATGCCACTATTCATTTAAAAAATAACGAAAACGTGAAATATTAAAAAGAATTAAAATAGACTTACAAGCTTTTAATGAAAATTAGATTCAATGGATGCATTCTAAAACAAGCTTGGGTTGAATGGATGTCTCCTGGGTTTAGGGGTTTGTGTGATGAATTCAGAGAGTGCCAGAACCCAGCAGTGTCGGGGTCCCAGCACTGTTTGTGAATAGCAAACTGCTCTGAAGACAAGATGGGAAAAGTCTTTACCCGTCATTTTAAGGTCTCCATGGAAAACACATTTTTCATTTGCAAATTAACCTAAAATTTAAGGGAACTCAAATGGAAGGTTAAATAAATAATCCACAAGCTACAGTGAAATGCTGTATTTTAAACTGGAAAAAAAAAAAAAGCATCTTCATATTTTATATTTTGAAGAAATAGTGTTGGGTTTTCCCTCAACACAGACTGGCATTTCCCTGGGTGTGGCTCTCCTTGCTTGCCAGTGAAGGATGAAGGGTTTGTCACCACGGTTCTTGGTTTGTCCCTCAAGACCTGAGACAGCTGGGGGGGGTCTGAGAAACTTCTGGAAGGAGGGCAGGGCAGGGCTGGGCTGTCCTGGTGGGAGCTGGGGCAGGGTGGCTGGTGGCACTGGGAAGCTGGGGCTGTCCATCCCTGGGGACATCAGGTGTGGGCTGAGCTGGCTGCTGTCCCCGCAGGCATTTCCCGGCTGGACGATCAGATCTTCCTCAACAGGAACCCGGGCGTGCCCTCCGTGGTGAAATTCCACCCCTTCACCCCCTGCATTGCTGTGGCTGACAAGGACAGCATCTGGTGAGGGCTGGGGACCTGGGGTCACAGCAGGGACAGCACCTGGTGAGGGCTGGGGGTCACAGCAGGGACAGCACCTGGTGAGGGCTGGGGGTCACAGCAGGGACAGCACCTGGTGAGGGCTGGGGACCCAGGGACACAGCAGGGACAGCACCTGGTGAGGGCTGGGGACACAGCAGGGACAGCATCTGGTGAGGGCTGGGGGACACAGCAGGGACAGCACCTGGTGAGGGCTGGGGACACAGCAGGGACAGCAGCTGGTGAGGGCTGGGGACCCAGGGACACAGCAGGGACAGCACCTGGTGAGGGCTGGGGGTCACAGCAGGGACAGCAGCTGGTGAGGGCTGGGGGACACAGCAGGGACAGCACCTGGTGAGGGCTGGGGGTCACAGCAGGACAGCTGGGCCCCTGTCCTGGCTCTCTCTCAGCAGGTGGAGGTGTTGAAATCCTGCCCTGGGAGGGTGGGCAGGCCCTGGCACAGGGTGCCCAGAGCAGCTGTGGCTGCCCCTGGATCCCTGGCAGTGCCCAAGGCCAGGCTGGGAACGCCCTGGGACAGAGGGAGTGTCCCTGCCATGGCAGGGGTGGCACTGGATGGGCTTTGAGGTGGTTGCAGCCCAAACCATTCCATGATTCCATGATGTGTTATTAATGAAATGATGGCAGACTCCAAAGGAGAAATCCCAAACTGGGTAACGAGTGCATCTCCCTACAGCTGGCACAGAGAACTGACAGCTCACGTGCTTTTCCTCCTCCCACAGTTTTTGGGACTGGGAGAAGGGGGAGAAGCTGGACTATTTCCACAACGGGAACCCTCGGTACACGCGGATCACGGCCATGGAGTACCTGAACGGCCAGGACTGCTCCCTGCTGCTCACTGCCACAGGTAAAGGACACTGTGTCCCACCAGGGGAGCCTGGCACGGTGCCAGTCCAGGTGAGCTGATCTGGAGCCTGTTCTCTCCCCTCCATGGATTGGTCCCAGCTCAGTCTTCCTCCCCCGACACTGCTGAGCCAGGGACGAGCGAAATGACTCGCAGGATTTCAGGAGGCAAAACGAGCCTTTATCCAAAAGCACTTCTCTCTTTTATAGAGAACATCATGAACGTTCATTCCATCGGTCTGAAAGTAAAAACATTTCACCTGATTGGTGCACTGGGCTCAGGTCAGAGTGGTAGAACACATCTATAAACAATGTGAACAGAACACGAGATAACGGATTGTTCACATTCCTCTCAGACTTTTTCCCAGGCTTAGCCTGGCAGAAATCTTTCTCTTTTTCTCTCTGACTGAACTGGGAATATCCACACCCCCCTGCACTGAGCTGCCTGCTCTCAGCTCAGGAGGCATTTCCAGGCTCAGACTTGCAGCTTCTACCTGGCAGTACTGGAATCTCTCAGGCAGACTTTCCAAGGACTGACCGGTCCGACACTTGCTGAAGCCATTCCCATCGGAGTCTTTGCTTGTCATTGCAAGGTTGTGGTCACCCCCTCCTGTGGTACACCTGGGGAAAGGTGATTTCAGTTGGGTAAAGCTGCTTCCAGAGCTGAAATTGTGCAGCAGCCAAAATACAGGAACTGCACTTCTGCTCCTTGTGCTGTGTTCACGTAGAGCAGGCAGGGCTCAGCCTCAGCACCAAACCCCTCAGGTGGGTCTGAGTTTCTCTCTAGTCCATATCTCACCTGAGCAGGGCCTGCATGAGGAGATCTTGCCCAGTCTCTGGTCTGTAAAGCTGTGAGTCAGATCTGCTCCTCTCCCAAGGAACCATTCCAAACCTGGCACTCAGAGTGTTTTCAACAGCTTCTCCAGCTTCCTGCTCCGCTGTACAGGTTGGGTGTAATTAAGGGAGGGGGAAGGGGAGCTGAGAGAGCCTTTAGGACATATTTCTTTCAATTTATTGATTCTTTGCACAAAAGTTTCACAGATGGGGAGCAAATTGAAAAAAATACACAATGTTCTTGAAAGGTTTGCTGCTGATGGGCTGGGCTTTGATGCTGCTGCCTCGGTGGGGCTGTTTTGTTTTGAGTGGGTACTTGTGTGGCCCTCGGCACCAATCCAGAGATGAATCCTGGAGAAAATGAATGTCAAGGAAATGGAGAGACATTGAATGTCAGCTGTTGTTCAAGGGAGGAGAAAAGCTCTTCCAGAACAGCTCCTGTAGAACAAAGCCTTAGGTTTCATGGATGTAAATGAGAGAGGGAAAACAACTCCAACAGAAAGTGTTCAAGTGACACTCTGGGATTCGGGGTCTGTGTGACTTCAGTTCTGCTTCTCCTCTTCTCCCTCGAGCACAAGGAGCTGCAGGAGCTGCAGCAGCAGTGACTTTGCTTTGTGTTCTCTCTCTCTGTGCTCCCCAAGACGATGGTGCCATCAGAGTGTGGAAGAACTTTGCAGACCTGGAGAAGAACCCGGAGATGGTGACAGCCTGGCAGGGGCTGTCAGACATGCTGCCAACCACACGAGGTGGGTGCCACTGAGGTTTTTATGGGGAAGGTGAAAATCAGCCTTTGAGCAGCTTTGTGGGTGGCACCTGTGACCTCCTTTAGCCCCAGCTCCAATTTTGGCTCTTGTTCTTCCCTGTTTATTGTGGGTCAGGAGGTGGCAGAGGAACGTGTGGTCTAAATCTGGCACATGCAGAAGGACAGCACAGTGAGACATTGGCCTGCTTGGAATGTTAGGAAAGCTGGGCAGAAAAGGGTGTAAAAAGGAGCACTGGCATCCAGCCACACGTGGGATGAAGCCAGAAAACCAGTTTGTGTAACCCTGAAATCTGTTTTAGGACGTTACAGGAGGTTTTAGGATGTTAAAGGAGGTTTTAGGACATTAAAGGATGTATTAGGACATTACAGGAGGTTTTAGGACATTACAGGAGGCTTTAGGACGTTAAAGGAGGTTTTAGGACATTAAAGGAGGTTTTAGGACATTAAAGGAGGTTTTAGGATGTTAAAGGAGGTTTTGGGATATTAAGGGAGGTTTTAGGATATTAGAAGAGGTTTTGCAGCATTCCAGGAGGTGGATGTTCCCTCCTCCCCAGACCCCATCAGGTGCTAATGCTCTAATGGCAATTCTGTGTCACTTGAATATTTCTAATCAAGGCTGCAGGTTTTCCTGTGTGAGCTGTGGCTCAATCAGCACTTTGTGGGATTGATGAGGAAGTGCTGGATGAGGCTGCCTGGCCCGTGCTGTGCAGGGGGTCAGATGAGATGACCATCATCATTCATCCTGACCTTAAAAGCTGACAGTTCTCATTTCTGAGCTGATGTGGTTCATCCCAGGAGCCTGACACAGCTCTTTCAGCTGTTCATTGGATTTCCTGGGGCTGCCTCGTGCGTGTTGCTTTCCCCTGACCCCTCCCCTGTGTCTCAGGGAACAGAGGCTCTGCCCAGGACTGATGAGGAGCAGCTGGAATTCAGAGCCTGCTGTGCAAATGGCAGAACCTGCCCTTTCCAAGGTGGCAGCAGGAGCAGGAGGGGCTGCTGTGAGCAGGCAGGGCCTGGCCCTGCTCGGGCACAAGGAGCCCAGGAGCGGAGACAAGTCGCCCTTTGTGCCGTCGCTCTGTAGTTCTGTGCCAACAAACAGCAGCTTTCCTGGCTGTTTCCCATCCCTGGATTCAGGATCTGGTTCCTTGGAGCTGGGAGTGCCCCCGGGCTGCCCTGGCCCTGGGCAGGGAGGGTGCTGGACTGGAGCTCCCCCAGCCCAGCCCCACTGTCCTGCCTTCCCTTCCACGTGCACCGTGCCAGGGCAGAGCCTCTGCTGCTTGTGCCTCACTCTGGACAGGATTTAACACCCAGAAAGGATTTTCAGTGTCTGACACTGCTCAGAGAGCTCTGAGAGCTGGGTGGTTCCATTTGCCCAAACAGGACTGGGGAAACGTTTAAATCTGTTCTCTTTACGATTGGGTTTTTTGGTTGTTTTTTTTTTTTTTTTTTCCCTTGGCTTTTTCTTTCCCTTGTGGAGTGGAGCAGTCTGGGGCCTTCTTTGCCTTCCACCTTCCCAGCATATTGGGCAGTAGAGAAGGACAGATCTGTTTGTGGAGAGGGAAATAAATGTAGCCACTTCAAAAGAGCTAAGTGGAGCAAGTCCCCGTGGAGATGAGAGTCTTCAGAGTCATCTGCTGCCAGGACCACAGCTGTGGTCCAGCACTGCCTCACAAAACTGAGGATGCATTTTGAAGCTGCAGAGCTCAGGAGTTTTACTGGAGTTTGTTTGCTCCCACTATTGATTTCCTTCCCTCCTCTCCCAGCTTTTCCCCTGCGCCATAATGTCACACTCACTTCTGAAATGCACTTGAGAACAGCCAGAACTTGAATTTCAGGGCCATTTCCACACTTGGAGAAGGAGGGAGGAACGTGCAATACCTGAACACATCCTTGGGAAGCTTGGGAAGCAGCCTGGGTTGTCTGAGATGGACAGTGACATGCTCAGGGGCTGCCTGAGAGGGGGAGCAGCCCAGGGCAGGCTCAGAACTTGCACATTTCCTGGGAGGGCAGAGCCGAGCTGGCACAGCTGGTTCCCTGCCTGCCCTCGAGCTGTGGGCACACAAACCCTGATCTGTGGCAGGAGCCCCGAGCTCCCACGGCTTTGTGCAGATGCCAGGAGCCCCTTGCATGTCTGTCTGTCTGTCTGTCTGTCTGTCCTGGCTGTGCTGAGGGCAGGGCCCAGCTGGGACAGGAGGGCTCCTGGTGCCTGCAGTGCTGTCAGCCCTGTGCTGCTGCCCTCCCAAAAACGCTGTGCTGCAGTGGCTGAGGGAGGCATGTGCTGCTCTGGGTGCTGCTGCTTCTTCCACATTCCTCCATCTGAGCTGCTGTTTCCAGTCCCTGCCTTAGGCTGGGTTTTGCTCTGGCTGGCTGACCCTGAGCAGCACGCCCTGATCCCTGTCTCCCCACAGGTCTGGCCCGGAGGGTGTCCATCTACCTGGACAGAAGCAAGCAGGGAGGTGAGTGCTGCTCCTGTTCCCCGTGCTCAGGGGGGTGGGCAGGAGCTCCTCGGGGTGCTTGGTTGGGGTTTTGGTGTGGTTTGAGGGATCTCTGGGTCGCTGTGGCTCCTGGCAAGCTTTGCCTCCAGCTCTGCCGTGCCCGGCACAGTGAGGAGTGCAGGGAGGGATCTGTGCTCCCTGGGCAGGCACGGGCCCTGCTGGGGTAAGGGAATCTTCCTGGCAGCCTCTCTGAGCTCCCTCAGCCACAGGAGGCTGGGGGGGATTTGGGAGTCTCTCTTTTCCAGGGGCATTTCAAAGCATCCCTGGGCCAGAAGGGTTTGAGAGGGGGGTTCCAAATGGAGCCAGCATAAAGCTGCTGTGGGTTTGGCTGGGGTCGATTTGTAACACACCTGGGCTGTGGAGATCCTGTGGAAAGGAGGTGCTGGGGGGTCTTCCCCAGCAGCCTCAGAATTGTGGACCCTTGGCAGAGATAAGCCAGAGAGGAAAGAGGGGAAATTCAGGTTGGACCCATGGGAGGAATCCTTCCCTGTGAGGGTGGGCAGGCCCTGGCACAGGTGCCCAGAGCAGCTGGGGCTGCCCCTGGATCCCTGGAAATGCCCAAGGCCAGGCTGGACAGGGCTGGGAGCAGCCTGGGACAGTGGAAGTGTCCCTGCCACGGCAGGGGTGGCCCTGGACGGGCTGTGCCCAACCCAAATCCTTCTGGGATTCCAGGACTCTAATAAATGTCCCAAATTCCACTCTGCTGCATGGAGGGGAGCTGAAGGAAGTGCCCAGGTTTCTCCCACAGAATGTGCAGGGTCTGTGAGGCTCTGGATCCTGACTCCTTTACCTCGGGGGCGGGGAGCAGATGGTTGATGTGTCAGGGCATCCCGGGGCCCATCCGGGCTGCTCGCCGTGGAGGTGTCACCTCAGGATGTTCATCAATTATTGATATTTGCTGACTGATCAGAGCTGGCTCTGTCTGTACTGATTAATCACCCAGGCTCCTGGCAGGGGCTGATTCAGAGCTTGTTAGTGGAGCTCAGCAGATCCCCGTGGCTGTGGGAGCTGGGGCAGGAGCGAGCAGAGCTGATGTGTGGCTGCTGCTGCTGCCTGGCTGTGGAATCCCCCAGCCAAGGCTAAAATTAGCAGGGCTTGGCTGCAGGGAATCCCTGGGCAGGAGTCAGGGAATCCCAGAGCCGATCGATGCCGCTGCTGCCGGGCCAGGGCAGCCCCTGCTCAGGGCAGGGCAGGGCCATGAAAGCCTTTGCTGGAATCTCCCCCAGACTGGGGTGACCCCGGGTGCTGGTAAAGTCTCTCCTCCAACCCGTGCCTTCAAAGAAAGACTCAGCAGTCTTCAGTTGTCCTGTCTCAAGGCAGTTTATTGCAATAATCTCAAGGCACACAGACTCCCTGACATTGCCCCTGACTCCTTCTCCCTCTCCTTCTCTCCTGCCCAAGGGCTGGTGCCATCTTTTATATCACACATCACCTATTTAATGTTTATGGTTTTTCCCCAATGCCTATCACCTATATTGAACAGTGACTTTCTACTCTAAACCAATCTGTAAGTGCCAACACCACCAAGAACATGGGGGATAGGAAGGAGAAAGAAGGAGGACAGGGCACGCCCAAATCCCTCCATCTTAGAACCTCTGACCCCCATGTACAAAACTCAGACCCCTCTGTACAAGGCCTAAAACCCCCCTGTACAGCACTCAAAAATCCTTCCTTTTACTTTGTGATTACTTCTATTATAATATCTAAACTTTTGTGATTTCTTGTTCTTCCTGCAAGGTTGGTAAATTGTTCCATGGGTCAAACCCAAAGCCACAGGGGTTTCCAGCTGCCTGCCAGGGTCTCAGAGGCTTCTGCCCTGGACCTGGAACATCCAAGAGTGTCTGAGGGACACCTTGGGTTCCAACAAGCCTTCTCCAGCTGCCTCTGCTCTCCTGGTGACAAAGGCAGTGCCAGCATTCCCCCTTCCCTCTGGAGAGCTGTAAGAAATGTATGGAACTGGTGCTCTCCTGGCAGCAAAGTACAGCAGCAGTGCTTGGATACTGCCCCAGCCCTGGGAGTGTCCCAGGCCAGGCTGGATGGGGCTGGGAGCAGGGGCACAGCTCCAGCCTGCACCAGGAGCTGCTCAAGGCACCAGCCTCAGGCTGATCCTGCAGAGCAAGGAGCAGAGGGAAGGGCAGGGGGGCTTCCCACACCTCCCAGGAGCCCACATCAGCAGTGAGGGCTGACACAGCTCTGGTCAGAAAAAAAAAAAAAAATCAAAATCACTGGAGAAATGGCTCCAGGGGTTTGTGTTCTTTTAATTGAATCCCCAGCATCCCAGCTCCTGCTGTCCCTCACTGCAGAGTCCTTGGCAGGAGGAGGGTGACACTTTTTGAGAGGATGTTGTAGAAATTAATGGTGAGTGAGGTCATCCAACCCTCCCACTGCTTCCTGGAAATTAAAGCAGGGATGTGCTTCACTGCTCGACCAGGAGGGCCCGTGATTAAAAAATGATCAGAGTCCAGCATGCTTTTGTGCTGTGTTCCATGGAGGTATTCCTGATTCCACTGAAATGCCAAGGACAGCCTGGCTGCCTTCCATGATGTTCCAGGGCAGTGCAGATGTTGGGGATGCAGCTGCTTTCACCACGGCAGTACTGGAATTTATCCATGCAATTGTCCCATCCAGGCAAATATCTCTGGCTCAGGGGCAGTCCTGAGGGAACAGCCATGGCAAGTTCTACCTTCAGGAGCAGCTGCTGGTGTGGATAAACTCAGCCTTACAGACCTGCCAGTGCTGGCTTTAAAAGGCTCAAAAACAACAACAACAAAAAAAATACCCCAAACCAAAAAACAGCACCTCCACCACAGACGTTTAAAAATTCCTTTCCCTGAGCTGTGGAAGATTTGCTGCTCATTATCTAAGAACATAATATCCCTTAGGGGGAAAATTGTGCTCTTGGCTCCTGATGCATTGCAGCAGTGCAGGGCTGGTTCCTGCAGCTCGTGGATTCTGGGAGCCCCAGCATTCCAGCACTGCCCTGTGCCAGGGGCTGTGCCAGGGGCTGTGCCAGCTCTGTCCCTGTGTGCTCCTCCCAGGAGGTGTGACAGGTCAGGCAGAGCCAGCTCCGGGGCTGTGCAGGTGCTCAGAGCAGCACCTGGGGAGCAGGAGGGGCTGGGTGAGGAGCAGCTCAGGTGTTCAGAGCAGCTCAGGTGTTCAGAGCAGCACCTGGGGGCAGGAGGGGCTGGGTGAGGAGCAGCTCAGGTGCCAAGGCCAGGAGCCAAAGCCCTGTGGGTGGGCTGCAAGGCTCAGTTGTAACATCCTGGAGTAGGACCTCTGTTAATTAAAAAGGAAATGATCATTAGTATTCAATCCCACGTTCGCTCCTCATCCCAAAATGCTCCGAGTTGAGCATGGAAACATGAGCCAATCCTGGATCATCTCTGCCATGCTTGTACATAGAAATAGTTCAGCTATTTCTGTCTCATTCCATACTGTGAGTGCCAGCTCTGGATGGAACATTTCACAGTCAGAGGAAGCTCTCCTTCCCCTCACACACTTCCAAGTGAGTGACATTCCTCTATGAGGGCTTTTCTGCTCTTCAGACAGGTTGGAGTTCTGGAATTCTGGTTCAGCATTCCCAGTTGCATCCCCTTTTTGCCCAGGGCACCACTGGGGTGCAGCAGGAGCAGAGCCCCAGCCCAGGGCTCAGCACAGGCACCTTTGCAGCCTGGACCCACCAGCTCCAGGCAGATCCATGCTTTGGGATGATCCAAATCCTGCTCTTGCCTCTTCCAGGAAGCAGCAGTTATCCCTGAGCTGAACTATTTAAGTAAGATAAGAAAGGCAGGAGCTGCAAGGCCTCGAGCCACACCACAGCCAGCATCATCCCTGGAAGTGTCCAAGGCCAGGTTGGAGCTGCCTGGGGTAGTGGGAGGTGTCCCTGCCATGGCAGGGGTGGAATGAGGTGGTTGTTAAGGTCCTTTCCAGCCCAAACCATTCCAGAGTTCTGTGATCATCTCCCTCTTTTTTTCCAGCCTGGTTGGGAGTGAACCCTTGTCCTTTCCATCTGCTTGTCTCTCGTGGCAACCTTTGTGTAATCCCTCTGGAGCCTCTTCCCTCAGTGAGACTTTCCCTGGGTGTCCTTGCTGAATATCCTCAGTGACAAACTCCTGACAGGCACACCAAGAGAGGCACCAAAATGCCAACTCTGCCCCAAGCTCACCTTCCCTGTGCCCTCCACAGAGCAGCCCCTGGAACCACAGCTGGCCAGGACGTGGTGCTGCTCAGAAAGAAACCTTTTCTCCAAGCTGGGCAATGTTCCTGGGAAACTGGGAGCTTTGGAGCTGCCTGGGAGCTCTTTGCCTGCTGAACTCCATGGGGGATGGAAATGGCCAGATCCATCTCAGCTGCCAGGTTTATCCTGTCTCAGGGGCCCTAAAGAGATGACAAATGCAAACACTTCAGTGCTGTTTATCATCTCCTGCCTCTCCAGCCCTGTGAGCTGCCAGTCTGAAGGAACAATCCATTTGACTAAGGATAAGGATCCAGGCTCCCAGGTCAGCCCAGAGTCCCCAGTTTCCTGCAGTGAGGGGAGGGACTGCCAGTAAACATCAGTGACCTCCTCCATGCATGGGGCAGGACCAGGAATCGGCTCGGATGTGATGCTCAGGAAGGGGAGAGGGGCAGAATGTTTCCTCTGAAGGTGTGCAAAACAAGGTCATTCCATCGTGCTGGGGGAGAACTCGGTGTTCACAGGATGTGTCTGCTGCTTCCTTTGTGCTCTGTAACCGGGGATGTTCTGGTACAAGGTACTTGTGGCTCTTTGGTGACAAAAGAGCACGTCAGGGCAGGCTTAGGTTTCCTGCTGGGGATGATTCCTGGCAGCAGATCCAGACAAATGCACGTTTTTACCTCGTGGGCAAGCACGTCGTGGAGTGGAGACACGGGGATGGTGCTGAAGGCACTGAGAGTGCTTGGGGCAGCAGCTGCAGTCCTGATGCATTGCAGAGGGTTCTGACTCCAGTTCTGTGTGGTTATGAAACACTGCTCAGCACCAGGGACTCGGTCTGGCATGGAGGAGAGGGTGGACAACTGCTCTGGGGCAGGAATTCTGCTGCTGTCCCTGCCCTCCTGGAAACAGACACCAAACCTGGAGTTCTCCTCTGGTTCCCTCCTGTGGTGCCCCCGGGGTTTTTGTTTGTGTTTTTAAAGCAGCGTGGATGGGACCTTGTGCTGAACTTCCCCTGGACATCGGTCTGTGCCCTCAGGGATGAGGAGCAGAAGCTCTGTGAGGGTGTTTGAGCTGCTGTCACTGCGGGGTGTTCCCCTCCTCACCAGTCATGCAGCGAGACTGGTTTGTGCTCCCACCAGCTGTTAAATTCACTCTATTGCAGCCCTGACTTGGCCAGGAACATCTCCCACATCCTTCTGGCAGAAGGAGGAATCAGTCCAGGAGCTCTTGGGTACTGTGGCACCAGCTGGGTCTCTTCAGTCAGCGTTTAATGTTCTCGGGACGTGCTGGGCACTGCTCTGGCCCCGGCCATGCTCCCCTCCCACAGGGACCCCGCGCTGGCTTCTCTGAGCTCTCACACCAGGGGGCAAAGCAGCGTTTGGACCGAGATCCAGGAGCAGCTGATTCAGTCCCACCGGTGGCTGGGTGTGATTTCACACACAGGGTGTGGCGCTGACAGGGTCCCAACACGAGCCCGGGAGAGCTGAATGCTCCCAGGAGTGCAGCTCTGCCCGGGCTGGCACTGACTGGCACCCCTGCCCTGTTGTGTCTCAGGAGCGGGGATGGTGGTGGACTGGGAACAAGAAACCGGGCTCCTGATGACCTCGGGAGACGTGAGGATAATCCGGATCTGGGACACGGACCGGGAAATGAAAGTACAGGTAACACCTGCCTGCTCGTCCCAGCACCTTTCCCTCCCAGAGCCCCTCCCATGGGCCCGGTGCCCCAGAGCACCTGGGACTGCTCTGTGAGGGGCTGCCAGCTCCTGGAGCTCCTGCTCCCCTGCTCCCCTGCCCCAGGGTCACGTTCCCAGGTCAGTAAAACCACGCAGATACTCTGGGAGTGTGTCAGGGCTCTGCTGCAAGCTGCTGTGCTGTTCTGGCTGGGCAGCAATGTTTGGGGAAGCTGAGGCTGTGGAATCCAAAGGCAGGCTCTGGGATATGAAGGCAGGCACTGGGATGCAGGGGCAGGCTCTGGGATGCAGAAGAGGGCTCTGGGATGTGAAGGCAGGCTCTGGGATGCAGAGGAGGGCTCTGGGATGCTGAGGCAGGCTCTGGGATGCAGGGGCAGGCTCTGGGATATGAAGGCAGGCTCTGGGATATGAAGGGAGGCTCTGGGATGCAGGGGCAGGCTCTGGGATGCTGAGGCAGGCTCTGGGATATGAAGGCAGGCTCTGGGATATGAAGGGAGGCTCTGGGATGCAGGGGCAGGCTCTGGGATGCAGAGGAGGGCTCTGGGATGCAGAGGAGGGCTCTGGGATGCTGAGGCAGGCTCTGGGATGCTGAGGCAGGCTCTGGGATGCAGTTGGATTTCACATGAACAGGTACCTGGGGCAGTGTAAAGGCCTGTGAAAGCACACAGCCCTCCCTGTGCCGTGGGAGGGGGAAAGGCCCTGCCAGAGCCCGTGTTCCACAATCACGTGGGAGTTTCTCAGAAATTCCAAGGAGAAGCAGGTGGTCGGTGAGAAGGGAGGCACCATGCTGGAATAAAAAGGAAGCGGAGTTTTCAAAGCTTCTCGAAATTAATTACCCTTGGATGAACATTAATTGCGACACTTTGACCCTGCAATGCAGGATAATTAAGCCTCTGTTCATCTTAATTACTTTCACATATTATTTTTTTCTATGCAAATTAGGGAGCAGCAAAATTCAGGAGGCGAAAAGCTTTTAAATGATGATGATTAATGATTGCATCGAAAGTATCTAAAAACATGTTGTTTCTTTTTTTAATTGCAAAGATTGGGTGCTGAAATTCAAGTGATTGGAACTTCCTGAGTCAGTAACTGGGAAAGTGAGAATCAGCACAAAGAGCAGCAATAATCGAGGCAGATAAAGGTGCCTCCCTCTTTCAACTCCAGAAACCCACACCTCTGGGCTGGAGCTGGAGGAACAAGTGCCTCATTTGCACTTCTGCTGAGTGTTGCTGCTTCAAAGGAGGAGCTGGGGGTGGGCAGAGTCTGCAGCAGCCCCAGGCCTGGTGCCTCTCTCCGCTCAGCCCCGGCTGGAGCAGTGACTGAGGTGTGGGATGAGCTCCTGCAGCTCCTGTGCGGGGCCTGGAGCAGCCCGGGCTGTGGAAGCTGTGCCCAGGGCAGGGGTGGGATGAGAAGGGCTTTCAGGTCCCTCCCAGCCCAGAAGGGCTTTCAGGTCCCTCCCAGCCCAGAAGGGCTTTCAGGTCCCTCCCAGCCCAGAAGGGTTTTCAGGTCCCTCCCAGCCCAGACCGTTCCATCGCTGTCGTTCCCGCTTTCGCAGCGCTGCTCGGCTTTTTTTGGTTTTAACGCAGTGGTTTTTTTTCCTCCCAGCAGGCACAGGGATTGTTCTGAGCAATTCTTTTGCCTCCAGAAGTAAAAAGGGGCAAGTGGCAGCGTGGGTGCCCGGAGTGTTCCCAGCACAGCTGTCCCTGCAGCTCCAGCTGCCTTTTCTGTGTCCCTTTCCCAGCACACATCTCTCATGAGATGCTCTGGGTGTCCCTGTCACAGGTGCCACAGCAGGGACAGGAGGAGGCACAGCACTGCCTGGCTTGCTCTGGGGCTGTGCCAGCGGCCAAAGTGTCCCTGGTGGGGATCAGAGGCATGGGAGCTGCCTCACCCTGCTCCGTGTCAGGATGGGGATGGGGCAGGACCTTGGTTCAGGGCCCTGAGTGAAGTGCCCTGGAGCCAGGCCGTGGTGTGTCACAGCTACAGCTGCTCTGTAAGCTGAACAGGTAAAATTGGCCATGACAGACCCCAGCTCCCAGCCTAGCTCATTAAAAAAACAGAAGCAAACGAGTCCCCGGGTAAGACAACGGTAGGTTAGGCTGGAAGCCAAACAAGCAGCCCCAGCCAGTCCCGTTGATGCAGGCATCCAGCAGCCAGTGAGCTGAGCAGTGCTGGGAGCCCCACCAGTCAAGCGTTCCAGCAGGAGGACTTTGAGCCCCCTGCGGAAGGGGGCGGCCACCAAGGAGCACCGGCTGTTGCCGCCTGATGTCAGCGTGCCCAGCCTGTCTCCAGAGCCGTGACCAACACCCCTGCTGCGTGTGTTGTCTCACAGGACATTCCCACGGGAGCTGACAGCTGTGTCACCAGCCTGTCCTGCGACTCGCACCGCTCGCTGATCGTGGCGGGGCTGGGCGACGGCTCCATCCGCGTCTTCGACAGGAGGATGGCCCTCAGTGAATGGTAACTCCCGTCCTGCCCGGGCCCTCCCTGTCCCCCTCGCCTCTCCTCGCCTCTCCTCACCCGTGTCCCTCTGTCCCCAGCCGCGTCATGACCTACCGGGAGCACACGGCCTGGGTGGTGAAGGCCTACCTGCAGAAGCACCCCGAGGGCAACATCATGAGCGTCAGGTACAGGGCTTGCTCTCCTGGGGCTGCTTGCCACGCTCACCGTTTGGTTTTGCCTCCCAAACCCCGGCCCCGCTGTTCCAGCAAAGTCTGGAGTTTGAACATTTGCTTCAGTAATTGACTCCTGCTCCAAACTCGGTGGAGAGGAGGCAGAAGGGATGTGGAGCTCTCCTTGGAAGGCTCCGGTGTGGTTTGGGCTGGAACCACCAGGTGTGTGAGGGGAAGGGACCCAATATCTCGTGGTGAGGGGGTCTCGCTGCCAACATCTCCATGGGGACACCTGGGAGAGGCAAGAGGAGGAAGGTGGCTGGTGCATCTGGCAGGCACGTTCCTGTGCAATTCCCTAAATCCATCCCTGCTGCCTGGGAAATACTGCAGCCAGAGCAGCAGGTACTGATTGGGCCATTAAGGAACAGCAGAACAGAATTTATTGTCACAAAGCCACCGTTTGCACACAAAGAGCCTCTTTCTCTTGATTAGAAAATGGAAACAAAACATAATTTTCTGGGATTCAGAACATTCCTGAGGTGGGGGATGGGCCAGCAAAAATGTATTAAGATTTTCAAACAGGGGATTATGTGATGCAGCTGCCAGATTTGTCGAGCTCCCATATTGGAGTTTTTAATCTTCCTCTCCATAAGCTCCTCCAGCAGCTCCAGGGGTCAGGTCCCTGTGCCCAGGGCTGAGGGCTGGTAGTCCCCTCTCCTCAGAGCCCTTCCAGCCTGGGAGCTGCTCGTGGGGCTGCAGAGCTCTGAGGGAATTTTGGGCTTCAAAAGGTCTGGGTTCTTCCTAGAGGAGCTCAAGCTGTGGAGCTCCCTTCCAGTTCCCCCCAGCTCCCTCTGCTCCAGCTGGCAGCAAAATCCAAGGAAAACAAATGTCAGGACACAGGGACACAGGTGTCCAGACACCTGGGGTAAAGGATGGCACCAGCACATCCCCTCTGCTCGCAGGTTTCCGAGGCGATTTCCTGCTGTGCAAAGCAGCAGGGATTTGGGGCTGGGTGTATTGGGTGTGCCAGGACAGGGAGGGCACACTCAGCAATGGGCTGGGAGTGAGAGAGGCTGTGTGGGATCAGCAGTGTGGGATCAGAAATTTGGGATCAGCAGCGAGGGATCAGAAATTTGGGATCAGCAGTGATTGATCAGCAGTGAGGGATCAGAAATTTGGGATCAGCAGTGATTGATTAGCAGTGAGGGATCAGAAATTTGGGATCAGCACTGTGGGATCACTCCCAGCTGTTCCCTCAGCACAGAACTGCTGTGGGTGGGATGAAATCGTGGTGCTGGTGGGAGCTCAGCTGTGTGTTCCCTGTCCCAGTGCCCATGGAGGGGCTGGCTCCTGGGCTCCTGCAGCTGCATTTCCTGGACCCCTGCAGCTGCATTTCCTGGGCTCCTGCAGCTGCATTTCCTGGACCCCTGCAGCTGCATTTCCTGGGCTCCTGCAGCTGCATTTCCTGGACCCCTGCAGCTGCATTTCCTGGGCCCCTGGAGCTGCATTTCCTGGGCTCCTGCAGCTGCATTTCCTGAGCCCCTGGAGCTGCATTTCCTGGGCTCCTGCAGCTGCATTTCCTGAGCCCCTGGAGCTGCATTTCCTGAGCCCCTGGAGCTGCATTTCCTGAGCCCCTGCAGCTGCATTTCCTGGGCTCCTGCAGCTGCATTTCCTGGGCCCCTGCAGCTGCATTTCCTGAGCCCCTGGAGCTGCATTTCCTGAGCCCCTGGAGCTGCATTTCCTGGGCCCCTGCAGCTGCATTTCCTGGGCTCTGGGTGGGGCTGAGCCCGTGGCTCTGTCTTGGCAGTGTCAACGGCGACGTGCGGTTCTTCGACCCCCGCATGCCCGAGTCCATGAAGGTGCTGCAGATCGTCAAGGGGCTCACGGCCCTCGACATCCACCCCCAGGCCAACCTCTTTGCATGGTGAGTCCTGCTGCCCTCCCTGCAGCACAGGGAGCTCTGGAGAGAGCCCGCAGGAGGCACCAGGGTGAGCAGAGGGAGGGAGCGGGGCCTGGAGTGTGGAATGAGGGGGAATGGCTTCCCGCTGCCAGAGGGCAGGGTTACGTGGGATACTGGGGGGAAATTCTTTCTGGGAGGGTGGGGAGGCCCTGGCACAGGGTGCCCAGAGGAGCTGTGGCTGCTCCTGGATCCCTGGCAGTGTCCCAGGCCAGGTTGGATGGGGCTTGGAGCAGCCTGGGACAGTGGGAGGTGTCCCTGCCATGGCAGGGGGTGGAACAAGGTGGGCTTTAGGGTCCCTCTCAACCCCAACCATTCCATGATTCCACGATCCCTGGAGAGGATGATTTGTCTCCACAGACATCATTCATGGGGTGCTGTTGACTCTACTGTTTTTAACCCCACCCCAGCAGTGCAGCTTCTTTCCTGTGTTTTGCTGCTCGGGAGCTTTTCCCCTTTTTTTATCCATCAGTGAGCCCTGGACACTGGGTCCCTGTTCAGTGTCTGTGTTTCTGGGCCCTGCGTGGGGACCAGGAGCTGCTCCACAGCCACGTGGCCTGGAGCCTGTTTGGGGTGCACTGGGTGTGTTTGGGCATCAGCTCCCCGTGTTCCCCTGTGCCAGGTGACCACAGCTCCCTGTGGTTCTGGCCACCAGTTAATGCTGTCCCGCTGAGGGGCCTGGCACACAGCTCAGCCAGGGGCTGCAGCAGCAATTTTGTGCCCTGCCAGCATTCCCAGTGACTCCGTGTTCTGCCCCTTCCCTTCCAGTGGCTCCATGAACCAGTTCACTGCCATCTACAACGGGAACGGGGAGCTGATCAACAACATCAAATACTACGACGGCTTCATGGGACAGCGAGTGGGAGCCATCAGCTGCCTGGCCTTCCATCCTCACTGGGTCTGTATCCCTGTGGCACTCGGGGCTGGCACAGAGACCACGGGGGCTGTCCCAGCCCGGGGCTCTCAGCTGACTCCCAGCCATTCATTCATATTAGATTATAATCTTATAGGACTCCCAGGAACATTTATTTTTGGTTCCAGTGGTTGGCTTCTCTGTCACAAACACGGCTCCTGAGCTTGGAAGGACTTGGATGAGGCAACGCCCTTGAGAAGGGTCTTGTTTTAGTCTTTGCTCCTTGTTTTCCTGCAGTGTGGGTTCTTCAGCCCAGCTCCGCAGGGTTCTGGAGCTGCAGCTCCCATCCCAGCCCTGCCTCCCGGCACAGGAGCTGTCCTTGGTGCCAGGAGCAGTGCAGGCTCACACTCCCAAATTCCTGGGCTTGTTCCCTCCCTGCCGTGGCTCGCTGGGGCTGCTCTCACGTGGGGCTGGTGCTGTGCAGGCAAAGGGTGCACCTCAGGAAAACGGGAGAGCTGCAAAAATTAAAGGCACGAGCTGATACAGGCTGGAATGAGGCAGAGCAAAAGGAGGTTTTGGAGTTCTGTCACAGCTGGAATGAGGCAGAGCAAAAGGAGGTTTTGGAGTTCTGTCACAGCTGGAATGAGGCAGAGCAAAAGGAGGTTTTGGAGTTCTGACACAGCTGGAATGAGGCAGAGCAAAAGGAGATTTTGGAGTTCTGACACAGCTGGAATGAGGCAGAGCAAAAGGAGGTTTTGGAGTTCTGACACAGCTGGAATGAGGCAGAGCAAAAGGAGGTTTTGGAGTTCTGACACAGCTGGAATGAGGCAGAGCAAAAGGAGGTTTTGGAGTTCTGACACAGCTGGAATGAGGCAGAGCAAAAAGGAGGTTTTGGAGTTCTGTCACAGCTGGAATGAGGCAGAGCAAAAGGAGGTTTTGGAGTCTGTCACAGCTGAGGGGCTCTGCAGTGGTTACACAGGGAACCTGGTTGCTGCCCAGGGAGGAGGGAGGTCCCATCTGGGTGGTGGATTTTGCTCACCCAGGGAGGAGAATAAGTGGAGGAGCTGGAAAACCTGAGAAAACAATGAATGGATGGGAAAACGGGAGGGAGTTACAAGAGTTATTTAAGAAACCTGCAGATCAGCTCACAGATATTTAGTATGTAATGGGAAGAGCAGTTTGCTCTTTAAACAAGCAAAGCAAAGCCCTGTCCACGGGGCCAGGTCCCCTCACTGCAGGAAATGCTCATTTTCAGCCCAGGCATGGCTGCTAACGAGCAGATTCGCAGTCATTTAGAGAAATTATGTTGGCAGTTGGCAACTAATAGTGCCCATAATTTTTCCCTGTGGCTGGAAAGGGCCTATAACTCCTGCAGAGCTGTGGAGCAGCTGGGTGTCCCTGCTGGATGTCACTGTCACCTGTGCCTGTCACTGCTCCTGCCTAAGGTTAAAGTCAGTATTGTAAGCAGTTAAGCCAGTTGAGTCAAAAGGCTTCTCTGATTTCTCAGCTGATTGCCAGGCAATGGGTAGAGGCATAGATGTTTTTAGCTCTGCATTATTAGAGGCTGAGGAAAACCAAAACACTAAAAGCAACACAGCAGACAGCACAAATTTTGTTCATCGGGAGCAAATGCAGGGCTTAGTGTTGTACAGAACCAGTTGGAAAGTCATACTTGGCTACCATAAGTTAAAAAGTTGGCAACTTGGCTACCACAAAAGTTGCTTATGGAAGTCTGTATACTGTGTTAGGGGAATTAAGCTAACATAGTTGCAAAATACAATTATGAAGGATTATCAAAATCTGCTAATTATTAAAGAAGCCAGAAGAGCTTCCAAATATTGGTAAACTGTTTATGCCAAAGGATAAGGAATTACCATGAAGCCATTGTTCAGCAAAAATATCCGTATCAAAAGGCATAAAATCAAAGAAACAACCTGGACCTTGGAGTCGGTCACAGGAGCAGTGGCTGAGGGAGCTGGGAAGGGGCTGGAGCTCCAGGAGAGGCTGAGGGAGCTGGGAAGGGGCTGAGCCTGGAGAAAAGGAGGCTCAGGGGGGACCTTGTGGCTCTGCACAGCTCCTGCCAGGAGGGGACAGCCAGATCTGCTCCAGGGAACAGGGACAGGAGGAGAGGGAACGGCCTCAGGCTGGGCTGGGCAGGCTCAGGGTGGGCACCAGCAGGAATTTCCCCATGGAAAGGGGGCTCAGGGATTGGCACTGCCCAGGGAGGGTTGGATCCCCATCCCTGGAGGTGTCCCAGGAAGGGCTGGACAGACAAGGTGGGGATGTGCCGGAATCTCCCCCAGATTGGGGTGACCCCAGGTGGTGGTAAAGTCTCTCCTCCAACCCGTGCCTTCAAAGAAAGACTCAGCAGTCTTCAGTCGTCTGATCTCAAGGCAGTTTATTGCAATAATCTCAAGGCACACAGACTCCCTGACATTGTCCCTGATTCCTTCTCCCTATCCTTCTCTCCTGCCCAAGGGGCTGGTGCCATCTTTTATATCACACATTACCTATTAAATGTTTATAGTTTTTCCCCAATGCCTATCACCTATATTGAACAGTGGCTTTCTGCTCTAAACCAATCTGTGAGTGCCAACATCACCAAGAACATGGGGAATAGGAAGGAGAAAGAAGGAGGACAGGGCACGCCCAAATCCCTCCATCTTAGAACTTCTGACCCCCGTGTACAAAACTCAGACCCCTCTGTACAAGGCCTAAAACCCCCCTGTACAGCACTCAAAAATCCTACCTTTTACTTTGTGATTACTTCTACTATAATATCTAAACTTTTGTGATTTCTTGTTCTTCCTGCAAGGTTGGTAAATTGTTCCATGGGTCAAACTCAAAGCCACAGGGGTTTCTGGCTGCCTGCCAGGGTCTCAGAGGCTTCTGCCCTGACCCAGAACATCCAAGAGTGTCTGAGGGACACCTTGGCTTCCGACAGGGCTGGGTCTCAGGTGGTTCTGGGCGATCTCGGGGGCTCTCCCAGGCCGGCTGAGTGTGACTGTGCCTGTTTGTCGCTGTGCTCTCCCGCAGCCCCACCTGGCCGTCGGCAGCAATGACTTCTACATCTCGGTGTACTCGGTGGAGAAGAGGATCAGATGACGGCCCGGAGCGGCTCAGGGCAGGGCCTCCTGTACATAGAGAAATCATCGACTTGAATGTTTCGTGTTGGCTGCTGCTGCACCCCATAACTTGAACATTCGTTCTTCTGACTTAGCTACTGATGGGTTTGACAAGGGGAAGAGACAATCTCCTGGTTTTGTTTTGTTTTGTTTTCCAGCTATATCCTCTAAAAGCTACAGAAAAGGAACATTTATTTTTGTTTCCAGTGGTTGGCTTCTCTGTCAGAAACACGGCTTCTGAGCTTGGAAGGACTTGGATGAGGCAACGCCCTTGAGAAGGGTCTTGTTTTAGTCTTTGCTCCTTGTTTGGCTGCAGTGTGGGTTCTTCAGGGACTGTCAGGACTCACCAACAGCTCCACGGGACTCTCCAGCTGCTGCCACCCCTGTGCCAAACCCAACTCCTGGGCCAGAGCATGGGACGTGGCTGCCAGGGAGGCAGGGCAGCGTCTCCTCTGCATGAACCTCCTCCTCCTCCTCCTCCCTGCAGCCTCCTCTCCACTGGAAGCAAGGACAGACGGGAGCTGGTGGCCTGGGCAGGCAGGGATCCTCGGGAAGGGGCTCGGGGAGATGACAAGGGCAGGGCAGGATGTCCCACACCACAAAGCTGCGTGTGAGGAAGATGAGGGAAGGAAGAGAACAAAGGTCTCCAACGAGCCTGGAGCACATCACTGGGGTCACCACGTTCCACCCAAGCCCGTGGGGAGCTGGGGGCACCTCAGGCACTGCCCCTCCTGCTGCCACTGTCCCTGTGCCCCCGGGAGCTCCACAGGCACGGAGCTCTGCCCAGGGCCCATCCCGGGCTCTGTGGGCACCCAGGAGAGGCTGGGATTTGGGCACTTGGAGCTGCACTCCACGGCTGGGGCTCACCTGCCCCTGTGGAACCAGGCACGGGAGCACCTGGGCGCGGAGAATGGCTGAGGAGGAGGAGGAGGAAGGCAGCTCCCTCGTCCCGGCTGTCCTGCCCCGTCTTCTGCACCTTCCACGTCTGAATAATGAATGTTTTGTCCCCTGGGATCCGTCCTGGGGCTGGAGATGGGTGTGGGAAGGGAGAGCACAGCCGAAGGACAGGCTTCCTTCCAGAGGTGCAGGACTCACTGCAGGAATTCCCAGTGTTGCTCCAGCCTGTGCCACGGGATCCACAGGCTCCAGCCCAGAGCACGGCCAGGGAAGGGCCCAGAACCTTCTGGGAGCAAAAAACCACCAGCTGTGCTGAGGGAGTGCACGGCTCAGAACCCCTGTGTCCCTGTGCTGGCCCTGGCTGCACCTCTGCCCCGTGCCCACCCTGCTGCTGCTGCCCCTGGCCCCGTGTCCCCGTGTGCCACCCCGAGGTGCCATGGGCCGGTGGGGACTCTGCCCCGGCGAGGTGGAGCCCACCTCGGGTGCCCCGAGCACCGTCCCCGTCGGGGATCACATCCCAGGATAACGAATCAAAGGCTTTAAACTTAAGAAGACTACCTAAAACCCCACTTCTGAGTTACCCAGAGTTAATTATGGTCTAACAGAGCTGTACCTCTTCCCGACCCCACTCCCAGGCTGCCCGTCGGGGTGGAACCAGAGTTTGGGATCTCACGTAACCCCTTAACACTCACAGCTTCGAGAACAATAGATTTTTAACTGGTATCAGTGTGTTTGTGAAAGGAACAGGACATTCCTGGCGTGGTGGGAGCTGCTGCTCCCGCCTGGCTCCCGTGCAGCCCCGCGTCCAGGACGGGGGATTTTAAGGAATTTGGGCTGTTGGGCTTTTACCTGAGCGTGTGTGGGCTGTGCTTCCACAGGTCTGATGCAGAGATTCAATCATGGGATCACAGAGTTTAACCAAGGGATCTGGAGAGCGTCCTACCTTAAAAGTTCACTTATCTCTATTTATTTTACAAAAAAATAAAGTTTAAAACAAAAAAAATATATAAACCCCCCCCCCCACACGATTGTAATGTGAGAGTAAAACGATTACAGACAAATAAATGGTTAATAAAAAATAAATGCAGAAACACTTCCCGGTGTGAGGATCCTTCTGTGGGGCCGGGGGCAGCCGTGGCCCGGGAGGGAGCCAGGGGGGATTTGGGGTGCAGGGCTCGGGGTGTGGCCGGTGGCAGGGGGGGTGTTGGTGGCAGAGGCGCGTGCCAGCCCGGTGGAGCGGCAGGAATGCCAATCCCGAGGTGCAGATGCAGCCCTGGAGCACTGGCTGCAGCCCCGAGGGCTCCGCGGATCCGGGCGCGCGATGGGCTCGGGGCTCTTCCACCCCAAACGATTCCATCGCTCTGGGAACGGGTCTGGGTGTTGTCCCCGTAACCCCAGCCCCTACAGCCTCCCTCCCGTGCCCTGCATCCTATTCCCTGTATCCACTGCCTGTGTTATCCCCATTCCCGGCATTATCATCCCCATTCCCAGTTATCCCCATTCCCAATTATCCCCATTCCCAGTTATCCCCATCCCCTGCATTATCATTCCCATTCCCAGTTATCCCCATTCCCAGTTATCCCCATTCTCAGTTATCCCCATTCCCAATTATCCCCATCCCCTACATTATCATCCCCATTCCCAGTTATCCCCATTCCCAATTATCCCCATTCCCAGTTATCCCCATTCCCAGTTATCCCCATTCCCAATTATCCCCATTCCCAGTTATCCCCATCCCCTACATTATCATTCCCATTCCCGGTTATCCCCATTCCCAATTATCCCCATTCCCAATTATCCCCATCCCCTACATTATCATCCCCATTCCCAGTTATCCCCATTCCCAATTATCCCCATTCCCAATTATCCCCATCCCCTGCATTATCATCCCCATTCCCAGTTATCCCCATTCCCGGTTATCCCCATTCCCAATTATCCCCATCCCCTACATTATCATTCCCATTCCTGGTTATCCCCATTCCCAATTATCCCCATTCCCAGTTATCCCCATCCCCGGTTATTCCTATTCCCTATGTTATTCCCAATATTATTATCCCCATTCCCTATTTTATCCTTATTCCTGACATTATTGTCCCCATTCCCGATATTTTTATCCCTATTCCCGATATCATTACCCCTATTCCCGATATTTTTGTCTCCATTCCTGGTATTATCCCCATTCCCGATATTTTTATCCCCATTCCCAATACTATTATTCCCATTCCCAGTTATTCCTATTCCCTATGTTATTCCCGATATTATTATCCCAAATCCCGATATTTTAATCCCCATTCCCAATATTTTATCCCCATTCCCGATATTTTAATTCCCATTCCCGATATCATTATCCCTACTCCCGGTATCATTACCCCTATTCCCGATATTTTTATCTCCATTCCTGGTATTACCCCCATTCCCGATATTTTAATCCCCATTCCCGATATCATTATCCCCAATCCCGATATTTTAATCCCCATTCCCAATATTTTATCCCCATTCCCGATATTTTAATTCCCATTCGTGATATTATTACCCCTATTCCCGATATTTTTATCTCCATTCCTGGTATTACCCCCATTCCCGATATTTTTATCCCCATTCCCGATATTATTATCCAATCCCCATTCCCGATATTTTTAATTCATCCCCATTCCCGATATTTTTAATTAATTCCCATTCCCGGTATCCCCGTCCCCAGCGCGCCCCCCAGCGGCGCGCTGCCGCCGCTGCGGCGCTCGCTGCGCGTTGTGCGGGGCCGGGCCCCTCGCGGCCGCCGTCGGGGGCGGGCCGGGCCGGGCCGGGCAGGAGCGGCCATGGGGAACCTGTTCGGGCGGAAACGGCGGAGCCGCGTCACGGAGCAGGACCGGGCCGTGCTGGTGAGCGGGGCTCGGAGCGGGCCGGGCCGGGCCGGGGAGCGGGGGGGACGGGCTGGAGCGGCTGGGCCTGAGCGAGCCCCGGTGCTGTCGGTGACACGGCGGGGACAAACCGGGCTGGGGAGCGGCGCTGCTTGAGGGGGCGCTGGAGCTGTCAGGGCTGAGCGCTGACCCTTGTCCGTCCCTCTGTCCGTCCCTCTGTCCATCCCCCTCTCCATCTCTGTCCATCCCTCTGTCCATCCTTATGTCCCTCTGTCCGTCCCTCTGTCCATCCCTATGTCCATCCCTCTGTCCATCCCCCTCTCCATCTCTGTCCATCCCTCTGTCCATCCCCCTGTCCCTCTGTCCATCCCTATGTCCCCCTGTCCGTTCCCCTGTCCCCCTGTCCATCCCCCTGTCCATCCCTATGTTCCTCTGTCCATCCCCCTGTCCATCCCCCTGTCCGTCCCTATGTCTCTCTGCCCATCCCCCTGTCCATCCCTATGTCCCTCTGTCCATCCTCCTGTCCCTCTGTCCATCCCTCTGTCCCCCTGTCCATCCCCCTGTCCATCCCCCTGTCCGTCCCTATGTCTCTCTGCCCATCCCCCTGTCCCGCTGTCCATCCCCCTGTCCGTCCCTATGTCTCTCTGCCCATCCCCCTGTCCATCCCCCTGTCCCCCTGTCCGTCCCCGCGTTCCCCGTGTCCGTCTGTCCCGCAGCAACTGAAGCAGCAGCGGGACAAGCTGCGGCAGTACCAGAAGCGGCTGAGCCTGGGGCTGGAGCGGGAGCGGGCGCTGGCCCGGCAGCTGCTGCGGGACGGCAAGAAAGAGTGAGGGGCTGGGCCGGGGGCTGGGCCGGGGGCTGGGCCGGGGGGCGGCAGTGCCATCGCCAGGCTGCCGCTGGCCTGTGGGAATGGGGATCCCGCAACGCTTTGGGTTGGGAGGGACCTCAAAGCCCATCCAGTGCCACCCCTGCCACGGCAGGGACACCTTCCCCTGTGCCAGGCTGCTCCCAGCCCTGCCCAGCCCGGCCTTGGGCACTGCCAGGGATCCAGGGGCAGCCACAGCTGCTCTGGGCACCTGTGCCAGGGCCTCTCCTCTCTCCCAGGGCAGGATTTATTCCCAGTTCCCAGTTTGCTCATGCTGGTGCAGGCTCAGCTGAGCTGCACACAAGTTGTCCCCTTTTAGCAGAAGCACAGAACAAGCGTGGCTTTGATGGGGCTCCTTTGGGCTTCAGCCTCTTCACCCCCTGTGTCCCTCCCTGTGTGTCCCTCAGGAAAGCCCTGCTCCTGCTGAAGAAGAAACGGTACCAGGAGCAGCTGCTGGATAAAACAGAGAACCAGATCAGCAACCTGGAGCGGATGGTGAGCCGGGCCCGGGGCTGTTCTGGGCTGGGGCTCCCCTGGGATGCCCTG
Source organism: Vidua chalybeata (assembly GCF_026979565.1). NCBI lineage: Eukaryota > Metazoa > Chordata > Aves > Passeriformes > Viduidae > Vidua > Vidua chalybeata. Next base: position 7,186,322 of record NC_071548.1, read on the forward strand.
GAATTCCATTCCATTCCAGCTGGCAGGCCCTGGCAGGTGTCCAGCCCTCTGTCCGAGGGCAAACGTCTCCAAAATTGTGCGTGTGCCACGATTTTCCCTGGAGACACGGAGTGGCGTGTCTGGAACCTGCAGGTTCCCTGCTAAATGTGTGGTTTGGGAAATTGCTGGAACCTTACTCACAGGTGGGGGTGGCTGCACTGGCTTGTGTCAGCCCTGTCATTTCAGGGCTGGATGTGTTTGGGTTTGGGGAGGTCTCAGTTGGGACTGGCAGCTGGAAGATCCGGTGAAATCCCCTCGGGGGCTGTCGGACCTGCTGGTGCAGCTGCCTTTGCTGAGCTTTTTGTGTGGATGTCCCCTGCTGCTGGTGGCCCTGGCAGGACAGGGAGGGCTCCACTGATTCCTCCTTGCAGCTTCTCTGGTGGTCCTGGCTGCCTGTGTCTGCCTAAGAGTGGCAAGCATGGAATGATTTGGGTGGGAAGAGCCCTCTGAGCCCAGTCGCTCCCCAGCACTCCCACTGCTGCCACATCCCCATTTCTGCTAAATCCCTGCAGGGCTCACAGGGCAGCCTGTGCCAGTGCCTGGCCAAAGTGTGACAGGCTCTTCCCTTTCTCCTTGCCACTGCAGGTCCAGGACATTGAATTCACCCAGATTGAAATGAAGGTCATCGAGGGCCTGAAAATAGGCAACGAGTGTCTGAACAAAATGCACCAGGTACCTGGGGCACTTCAGAGGGGCCTGCCTGGAGCTGCCTCCCTGCAGGCCCCCTCCCACACCTGGATTTTGGCTCTGCCCTTCAGGTTATGTCCATAGAGGAAGTGGAAAGGATAATAGGAGAAACCCAGGATGCTGTAGAGTACCAGAGGGTGCGTGCACAAGGAGCTGGGAGCAGCCACAGAGCTGCTGGGGTGGGCACTGCATCCCAGAGCCACCAGGCTGGGATGTAATGTCCTTGCCTCTCTCCCACAGCAAATAGACGAGCTCCTGGCTGGCAGCCTGACTGAGGAGGACGAAGATGCCATCCTAGAAGAATTAAATGCTATTACTCAGGTGGGGTTCGTGTTCTTGTGCTTAAAATCAGTATTTTTAGGAAGCTGTTTTTAATAGCAGTTAAAAGTGCCTTTTTGCTGCTCTCAGAGCTCAGTCTGGGGGCAGATCTGGGACATGGCCACCCTGGTGTTGGCCCACAGTTGTGCTCTGTGACACGTGTGACACTTTGTCTTTAACGTCCTCGCAGGAACAGTTGGAGCTTCCAGAAGTTCCTTCGGAGCCGCTCCCGGAGAAGATCCCAGGTATGTTCTCCTTGCACAGCTCTGCCTTCTCGTGCTCCTGTGCTCTGAGACCCTCTCCCAGTGTAGGTGCCTTGGGAAATGGGAGGGGGCAGCAGCTCCTGGAGCAGGGACAGGCCCAGCTGAGCCCTCGCTCCAGCAGGACCCGAGGCTCCGCTCGCTGTTCCATCAACACCTGGGCATGGCCTTGGGCAGCTCCCTGTGTGACCCCTGCTGTTCTTGTCACATCCTGTACCTGCTCTGAGGCCACCTCCTGCCCTGAGACACCTCATTCATCGGGAGGCTCCATGAGGAGCTCCCCCCTTGCCTGAGGCAGGCAAGGCTTCCTCCCACAGCCCCGGGCCGGTCCCGTCGTCGCAGCGCAGGGACGGGTGTTTTGTGGATGCTGGATTCACCCTGCACAGCACTGGATTTCCTTGGGAAATGACTTGGAGCTCTTCCCACCTCGCCTCCCAGTGACTTGGAAGCAGCTGGATGAGGATCACTGGAGTCCCACGGTTCCAGGCTTGTCAGAGCATGAGCTCCACACAGCTGAAGGTTCCCTGGGTGTTCCTGAGCGATCCGAAGCCTCACTGGATGGATTTGTGTGGGAATGGAGCTGGGAAGTGGGAGAGCTGACTAAGAAGGTGACCAAGCAGGCCCTGGTGGCCCTGCCTGGCAGGGAAGGAGCCCACTGGGATTCATCAGGTGTCTGTGCTAAGGAGCTGAAAACTCAGACTGGTGAAGACTCTTCTCCTGGGACAGCAGAGCCCTGAGCTGTCGCTCACAGGAGCTGGACCTCCCTGCTTGTGCAAAGAGCAGCTGGAAGAAGCCATTTCCCTGTGTGGAATCTGCCCAGGAGCAATTTGGGATGTGGGGAATGGGGCTGGTTTCCTTGCAGCTTGTTTACTCCTAAACAGGTGTCAGCACTGAGGCCAAACAAAACACAGCCCAGGGGTGAGGGCAGAGCTGGCCCTGCTCCTGCTCCTGCTCCTGCTCCTGCTCCTGCTCCTGCTCCTGCTCCTGCTCCTGCTCCTGCCCAGGATCTGTCCCTGGACTGGGAGCTTGGCTGGGCTGGGCATGTTCTGCAAGTCTGTAATTCTTCAGTGCTGTGAAAAGGGGGCATTTCCACGTGGGAATGTGGCATTATTTATAACCAATTTCTCCTAGTTCAGGTTTGCTGCCCTGCAGAGTGGACTCTGAGCCCTGGATCCTCCTCAGGAAATGGCTGCAGGATATTTGCATTCCCTGATTCTGTAACAAGTTTCTTTTCCTTCCACAGAAGTGTCACCCATCAAGAACAGGCCAAAGCCAGAGCTGGTGGCAGCATCTTAACTCCCAGTGCTGGGGATTCCCCCACCAAACTTTCACCCTGGACAGTTTGCCCTCCTCCCAGTGTGCTGGGAACAGGCAATGCCCTGGCAGCATCCCAGCTGTGCTGGGTGGATTGTGGAGCAGGATTCCCTGCACAGGGTGGGGAACCTCAGCTGATTATCGCTCTTGTATCAAGATTGTTTTCTAGTGCTTTCTTTTTTTGTAACTTAAATTCCAAACTCACTCAGCTGCGCTGTCTCGGGATTAAACAGCAACTCTAAATCATCCAAAGCCAAATTTTTCTCTGTAGGTTTGATTCTGGTGGCCAGTCTGCCTTTGCTCTGGCCAAATCCCAGGAAATGCCATGCTCAGAGTGCTGGGCGTGGGCTGGGTGAGCACACTCTGCTGTCCCTGTCCCTCTGTCCCTTCTCTCTCTGGTTCCATCTGTGCAGGGGTGGCCGTGTCCCTGTCCTGCTGCACTCGGGCAGTGCTGGAGCTCTGGCTCGTGCAGAACCAGCCCCAGGGGCTTTGGTTTGATGCTGGCTGCTCAGCCCTGCTCCTGCTGCAGCGGCTCTGGCCCAGCAAAGCCTGACCTGCTGTGAGCTGAGGAGCCGGGCACGGTCCAGCCCTGGCCCCGGAGCCCTGCGGAGCTGAGCAGCCCTGGGCTGGCAGAAATCTCCTGCCATGCCAGCACGGAGCCAGGATTCCTCCCTCGTGGCTCTGCTCCAGCGTCAGAGTTCTCCTTTGCCTGGGATGGACTGATGGACTCTGCTCCAGAGCTCCTGCTGGACTCTCCTCAGGGACTCAGATGTGTTTCCTTGGGCTTGTGCTGCTCCGGCCATGGGGCCTGAAGCTCCAGAAATCACCACTCCAAAGTGCTCTGGGAGCAGCTCCAGGGAGCCCCAACCCCTCTGAGGACTCACTCGGATGCTGAAGGGTCTGGAACGCTGCTGGCAGCCAGGTGGTGGCAGATTTGGCTGCTCTTGGAACGAGCTCACCTGCCAGCTTGCAGATGCTCTTCAGGACACTGCAGATCTTTATTTGTTACTTTCTTGAAGCCACAACCCTCAACCTGCATTTCTGCAACAGCAGAAGGACCAGAGGGTCCTTGGAGACTTTGTGGGGCTGTCGTTGGGCTTGTGGGATCTGGTGCTAGACAAAAAGTGATCCCAGGGACTGGGGAGCTCCCCTGTGGTGCTGGGCCAGCAGCAGCTCTGGGTGGAGTTGTGCTCTCCATGTCCTCTCTGTTGTGTTCCAAAGACTGGCCAGGGCATCCTGGTCCTCCTCGTGTGTCCCCAAGGCAGTGAGTGCCTTGGAAGCACCCCATTTCCACTCCCACTGCTGTGCCCTCACTAATGTTCCATAGCAACCCCCCAGTCCCTGGCCCTGTGTTTGACACCAACACGGTGCTGCAACGCAGCCCGTTCCCACCAGAGAGAGCCTTGGATTCACCAGTGCCGCGCTGGCAGGAGCATTTCTGGGCAGTGCTTTTCCTTCAGGCCTCCTTCAGCCCGGTGCCAGCCGACTGCTGGGCTGTTGAACGTGCCCCTGCTTCATCTGTGGGGCACTCCCAGGAAGGGATCTGTCCTGGGAGTGCAGCTTTGGGAAAACTGTTCCCTGGGATTGGCATCGCCACGGGAGAGGCCTGGGGAGGGTGTGCTGCAGTCCCTCTGCTCGGGTTTCCTCTCTGGTGAACGTCCTGGCAGCAGGAGAGATGAGCCAGCCCTCCCCAGGGATGCTGTGCCAGGCCGGGCCGGGTCCTGGTGGCTGCTCTCCCTGTGGGTGTGGAGAGGGAGCGGGGCTGGTGCTGAAGGGGTTAATGCAGCTCCTTCCATTCCTCCTTGCCACAGTGGAGAGGCCATTTACTGATCCAGCAGGAAAGTTGGGAGCAGATTGGCCTCAGCTTCCTCTGCTAATCCCTGCCCCAACAGCTCCTGCCGGGTCTCCTCGGGAGGAAGGGCCGGGAGCGGGCTGTGACCTCAGTGCTGTGCTGTGACAATAAAGTGGCTCCAGTGGCTCCTCCGACTCCTCTTCCAGCCTCGTGTTTGCACAGGGAGTGTTTTGGATGAGCAGGAGTTGCCTTCCTCCTCCCTGCCCTCCTTGCTCCCTGCTCCTGGGAGAGATGTGGGCAGGAAATTTCAGAGGAGGCTCCGTGTGTGACACAAACAGCCCTGGATGGCCCCGGGAAGTGACAGTGCTGGGACAGTCCTGGCACGGCCCTGGTGTGGCTGGGATTTTTGAGAGCCTCGGCCACTGCCCTCCCCTCCCTGGGTTTACAGCAAGGCCAAATTAGGGGATTTGTAAGAATTACTCTGGAATTGTCAAACTGATCCACGGCCGCTCCGCGCCGTGACTCTGGGCTCACGTGGACGTGTGGCTCCCTCCTGAGGGACCACACTGTCCCATCCCCTTTTGCCTCCCTCTGTAGGACTTGGTGCTTCCATCCCTTTGGAGTTGTCCATCCAGCCACCACCGAGCCCCTGTGTGTGACTGTCCCCGGTTTGGAACGGGCACAGGGGCTGGGGACACCCCCTTCTCCCTCCTTACTCTGGATTTACTCTGGATTTACGTCTCTCCTGCTGCTGGGAGCAGCGGGCTGCCCCCGGACCCCCCTGCCTGCGCCAGCCGGACCCTCGGGGTGGCTCAGCCCCCCCGGCCCGTCCTGCCGGGCCCTGGGAAAGCAGCTGTGCCGAGTTTGCAGTGTTTAATTAGCGCTCCCCGTGCCCCTCAGCTGCGGCAGCGGGGTGGGAGCCAGCTCCCGCCGGGAGGGCTGCGCACGGAGCTCTTCCAGCTGTGTTTGAGTTGGCCAGATGTTGAGCGAGAGGAGCGCGGAGGCAGCGCTGCTCGTTGTTAATTAAACCCTGGAGAACAGGAACCAACCTCTCGCTGCTGCCTCGGCTGCCCCCGCAGCGCCCGGAGCCCTCCCCGGAGCCCCCGGCCTGGCACGGCCCTGGCACGGCCCTGGCACGGCCCTGGCCCCTCTGCTGAGGCTCTGGAGAGGTTCTGGCCACTGGACAATGCCCAGGGCAGGCACAGCACGTGTGACAGTGACAGGGAATGCAGCATTCCCAGGAGCAGCCACTCCTGCTGGATCTGGGCGCTATTCCCAGCAGCTGGTGTGGCTCTGTGGGGTTCCCATGCAGGGGAGGGGGGCAGCGAGGAGCTCTGCTGGGAGATGTTGCTGCCCTTTCCCTGCTCCCCCCATAAGGAACGGTCCCTGTTCCATGGGGACACTGCCCCATCCCATGGGATGTGCCCGGCTGGGAGTGCCGCCCGCAGAGCCTTCGTCCCCCGCCCCGAGCGAGGTCTGAGACCGGGGGAGCAGGGATTCCCTGTTGTCCAGGAGGCAGCTGGGCACCAGCACGGCTCCCTGGGACTGGGTCCTACCCCCTCGGTGAGCCCGCAGCTGACACGGAGCTGCTTTGGGCCAAAGGCCGGCAGCTGCCTCCCCTCCTCAGCAGCCTCTTCCCTGGGCTGGCAGGGAATTGTGTAACGGGAGGCGGTGGCAGTTTCTATGCCAACACAGCTGGATGGCAGCGCTGCCAGCCAGGGGAGGGAGGGGGGGCTGCCAGCCCACCCCCAGAACAGCTGCACAGCCCCAAAACAGCTGCACCCCCTAACACAGCTGCACCCCTGACACGCCGGCATGCTCCGCTGCCTCCGATGTTTCCTGGAGCACCCATGGAAAAACAAAGCAGAGCTGAGAACCCCGGAGGTGTCGGATCTGGGCTCTGCTCTCACCTGGGCTCTGCTGCTTTTTGGCATGAGGGGCTCAGAGGTCCTGGGGGCTCTCGCTGTCCCCCCTCAGCAGCCCTCAGCTCCCACCCCAGGGGAATGAACTCGCAGTGTCCCTTGTCCCCCACTCTCCCTGGCAAACCCTGACTCAGAACCAGGCACAGTTTGGTGGATCTTTCATTATCCTCCTCCTCCTCTTTATTATCCACGCCCTGAGCCTGCCCTGCCCTGTGTGGGGTTCCGGGGGTTCAGGTGCTTCCCACACTTGGGGGCACTGCCGGGGGGCTGCACTCTGCACCCAAACCCTGCAGTGCCAGCCCCCCGTCCCAGCTGCCCACTGGGACACGCTGGGAGCCAACCCCTGGCTCCTTCCCTTTCCCTCTCCCATATTTCCAGTGCCCTGGTGTCACGCTGAGTCACCGGCAGAGTAGAAGAGGCTTTGGCAGGGAACGAGCCCAAGTTTTGATAGTTCAACTGTGGGGGGGAAAAAAAAAAAAAAAAAAAAAATCAGCGCAATTTCCTAATTAGAGCAGCGCTGGGAACAAAGCGGGTCTGTCCGAGCGCGGCGCGGCCGCGGCCGGGAATGTGACCTTTGCTGGCTCCCGGTGCCAGACGGAGCTGGGATGCCTTGGCAGGGCTCAAATGCCTCGGCAGGGCCCGCTCTGACAGGGGGGAGCCAGAATTCCTCCTGCCGGGGGACGCGGGACCCATGGTGGATGGGTGGAAGGAGCACTGGGAGGTGGCACTTGTCCCCGTGTCACCACTTTTGCTGCCCTGCCCTGCCCTGCCATGGAATGTGGCTCCTCAAGTCGTGGGTGAAGCCGTGGCCACGCCGGGTGTCCCCGAGGGCCAGCGCTGCCACGTGATGGGTGTCCCCAGCCTGTGTCCCCAGCCTGTGTCCCCAGCCTGTGTCCCCAGCCTGTGGCTGCCACTCAGGCAGCACGGCAGAGCCCGTGCCACGCTGCTCCGGGGCTGGCACCGTGATTAATTAGCGAGAGAGGAAATGAGAGGAGAGCGCTCCCAGGGCTGGGCTGTGCTTTGGAGCAGGAGGAGCCGCGTCCCTGGAGATGCCGTGCAGGGAGCTGGGTGGCCTTGGGGCTGGAACGGGAGCAGGGGGAATTTGGCACCGCATCCTTCAGGCCCGAGATCCAGCGTTTTGCTGCTCCCCGGAGCTGGCATGGGGCACCCACAGCCATCAGAAGTGGCCATGGGACAGGCAAACGTGCCCGAGGGGGCTGTGGGGCTGTGACCAGCCCAGTGCCAGCTTGAGGGACAGAAGGGAGGACACGGGCAGGGGATGGCAGCGGGACCTGAACCTGTCCCTTCTGCCACCTCTCTGTGACCGGCTGGTCCTTCCCAGGCAGGGCTGGGCAGGGGGGAGGCAGCCCCCGAAAGTGCCCACAGCCCCCCAGGGTGCCCGGAGCCCCCAGCAGCACCCTCGGCTCTGCCCCGACGCTTCCCCGAGCTCAGCAACGTGATGCAAAATCCCATCATACCAATTATGCAAATCGCATAAACTATTCCTGTTATTCCCAAGGATCCCCAGAGAGCTCCTTAGCGCTGTAATTCAGCATTACTCACTCGTGGAACAGGCGCTGGGGCAGGTGAGGAGGGACAGGGCTCGGGCTGTGCCCCAGCCCGGCAGCGAGGGGGACCCGGCGCGTTTTGGGGCTCCCCCAGAACACACAGCTCCGCTCCCCCAGCCCCCAGGGGCACGGCAGGGGTTGGGTTTGCTGTGGAGCCCTCCCAAGTCCCCAGGGGTGGCAGCAGGGATGTGTCAGTGCCCGTGCCAGCCCCGCTGCCCCTTCCCCTCGTGCAGCAGCCGGAGCCTCCCTGCATCCCTCATTCCCACTCGGCGCCTCCATCTTCCCAGGCCCGGCGCAGCATCCGCAGCGCTTTGTTCTCCCACCCACTCCCCGTTTCCTCCGTCATCCCGGCTCCTCCCTGTGCCTGCGCTCCCCGGGAGCCTCCGGGCAGAGCCGAGGCTGCTGCGGCCGCGCTCGCTGAGCCCTGGCAGGGCACGGGGGACACGCAGGGGACACGAGGCTGTCCCCCCGGCAGGGCTGTCCCCCCGGCAGGGCTGTCCCCCCGGCAGGGCTGTCCCCTCGGCAGGGCTGTCCCCTCGGCAGGGCCCCGGGCAGCCAGGGGGACGCTGCCGGCACCAGGAGTGTGCCAGCCCCGCCCGGCTGCCTGCAGCCCACGGCCACGGGGGACTGGTGCTGGGGTCCCTCTGGGGATTGCCATCGGTGCCCCCAGGGATGGCACCCAGCCCCCGGGCTCTGCGGCCCTCGCCATGGGCAGGGCCAGGTGCTCCGGGGCAGAGAGGGACACGTGTGTCACACCGGGGAGCAGAAGTGCCCCCAAATCAAATCCCTGGGCACGGCAGCTTGCACCGCTGGGAGTCTTGCTCAGCTGCTGCTTCCAACGGGATTTGGGGAAACCCTGGGGTGATGAGAGGCCAGGTACTTTGTCGTGCCTCAGTTTCCCCTTGGTGAAACTTTGTGAGTCCCACTCGCCCAAGCGTGAGGCGGGAGCTGGAGTGGCTGGGCCCAGCACTGCAGCTTCCAGCCTGCAGAGTAAGGGCCTGGCTTGCTCATCCTTGCCTAATCCCCGGTAAATGGCTTTGCTGGGTTTGCTCGGCAGGATTTAACTGCTGGGAGCTGCTGGCACATCTCCAGGGACAGCTTCTGAGTCCTGACCCCTGGATGGTTCAGGGACCAGCTCCCACCGGCACAGCAGTGGCAGAGTCATGGAATGGGCTGGGTTGTGTCTCAGGTGTAGCTGGGTGTGTGTTCAATTCCCATCCCTCAAAGGTGGGGCAGTTATCTGCTGTCAATTGGGCAGTTTTCTTTGTCTCTTCCACAACCAATCCTCCATCCAGGAGATCTCTTCTGTTAATGGGCCATTAATTATTAATTATCTTCTGTTAATGGGCCAGCGAGTGTCCCTGCATGGCTGATAAAATTCCATCATCCCAAGGGGAGATGCTCGAGGCGGAGGAGCCAAGGATTCCTACCTGGATCGAATCAGAGATTTAAACAACATAGACAGCTCTCTGCCCCACTGCATTCCCAGAGGAGCAGCTTTCTTCCCCACTGCGTTCCCAGAGGAGCAGCTTTCTGCCCCACTGCATTCCCAGAGGAAGCCCAGGCCCATCTCCAGCAGCCCTGGAGCTCCAGAGGAAAACTCCAGCCTTGTCCAGGATCCTGCTCCAGCAGAAGCACAGCTGGCACTGCAGGAGGGCTGAGCCCCCATGGAATGGCACTGCTGCCACCACCCTGACCCACAGCCTGCCAGGGCCTGCTCTGACTCTGCCAGTGGTTTTTTTTTGTTTGTTTGTACTATTACATTTGTATTTTTAATTTCCCTAGTAAAGAACTGTTATTCCTATTCCCATATCTTTGCCTGACAGCCCCTTAATTTCAAAATCATAATGATTTGGAGGGAGGGGGTTTGTATTTTCCATTTCACAGGAGGCTCCTGCCTTCCTTAGCAGACACCTGGCTTTTCAAACTCAGACAGCTGGAAGGGACCTTAAAGCTCATGGGACGTTCTGCTAGACCAGGTTGCCCCAAGCCCTGTCCAACTTGGCCTGGAACACTTCCAGCGATGGGGCAGCCACAGCTTCTCTGGGAAACCTGTGCCAGGGCCTGCCCACCCTCACAGGGAGGAATTTATTCCCAATATTTAACCTAAACCTACCCACTGCCAGTTCGAGGCACCTGCTGGAATCCTGGTGAGCACCGGCTGCGCTGCAGAGGGGAGGCTGAGACTGGGAGGGTGCTCCAAGACCTGGGTGCTGGTGTGGGGTTTGCTGGCCCAGCTCCTTAATGAGGTGCTCAAAAGGAAGTGGGGGGACAGCCTGGGGTTGAGGAGGGGCCCCCGAGGAGGGCAGGGGACAGAACTGAGTGAGGTGTTCAGGGAAAACACGTCCTCTGCTCGCGGGGCGTTGGTTTGGCTCAAACCCACCTGGCCGATTCCCCAGTGAACCCCAGATGTCAGAAAAATCACGTTTAGATTATTTTAGAAATAAAAACTTCCTGACACAGCACAGGGAGGGCTCGCAGTGATGTCAGGGCTCCGATGGAGAAGACATCTGCCCAGGACACACGGGACAGGCAGTTCCTGGGAACCTCATTAGCACGGTGACACTCGGGCACACACCTGCCCCTCGGGCTGTGCAGGGCACCGGGGGCTGGGGGGGCTCAGCCTTCCCCTTCAGCACGCACTGAAAAGGAGGAACAGAGAGCCAGGGGCTGCCACAGAGCCAGCAGGACTGAGTGGGCAAAGGGGAGATGGAGATGGAGGCGGTTTCTGTGGCCTGGTCCAGTTCCCTGCCTGGTCTCTCCTGCCCTGGCAGTGCCAGGAGAACCCCGTGACCACCTGGAGCAGCTGGGGCTCCATCTTCCTTGGGAAACTTCGAGCATTTTCTCAGGGGCTGTGACAAAAACCAGCACTGGTGCCATGATGGTCCCTCTGCTTCCTCTTCTCTGTGCTGGCCAGTGCCACATCCCACTCAAACGCCTCAGGGATTCCAATCCACCTTTATTTCTCCTCTCTCCATGTCACCGGAGGCTTCCCAAGTCGCTGAGGATGTGGCAGCTCTCGGTGACCCCGCAGTGCCACGTTCCCCTCCCTGGGCTGTAATGCTGCCCTGCAGCACCTCCCTCCCCTGTCCCTCCCTGGCAGCCACCAGGGTGGCATTTCAGGAGCAGGGAGAGCGTCCCCAAGCTGGGAACACGGCGGGGCCAGAACTGTCCCTTGGTGCAGCTGCTGTCACTGCCCTCGGACACCACTGCTGCCCAGGCCATCACTGGGCAGTTGTCACTGCCCTCGACTGCCACTGTCACAGCTGCCACTGCCCTGGGCATCACTGCCCTGGTTGTCACTGCCCTCGACTGCCACTGTCACAGCTGCCACTGCCCTGGCCATCGCTGCCCCGTCCCCACCCTCTGTCCCTGTGCGGGGCGCGTGACCCGGCCGGGAGCGCTGGCGCGATGCCACGCTGGTAATTAAGAAAGGAACCTAATGAAACTTCGAAAATAGCACAATTTCCTCCCCACACCTGCAGCCGAGCGGGGTGGATTACATAAGTTATTGTTGCCACAGCAACTCCGCTCCACCCGGGGCTGGAGGTGGCCGGTGCCGCGTGTGCCGCGGCGCCGTCACCCCGGGGAGGGATCGCTGGGGATGGGGCTGCTGCCAGCCCCGGGGCTGCTGCCTGCTCGTCCCACTGCTGTTCCCAGTCTGGCGTGGTGGTTCCCCACGCTGCACCCACCCCCCCGCCGTGGACGGTCCCGCCTTCCCACGGGCACACGGAGAAGGCGCCGCGGGGATTCAGGTAACCCACGGGACTCTGGCACCATGGTTACCCTGGGCACGCTCCAGCTGCCGCCGAGCCCCGGGGAGTGAATCACCCTGACAAAAAGGCAGTCAGCAGCAACCAGGAAAAAAAAAAAAAAAAATTAAAAAAATAAATAAATAAAAGGCAATCAAAGCAAACGCTACGGCACGAGGCAGCGGCAGGTTTTTCCTGCTGAGAATTCCCAGGGTGCTGCGGGAGGCTGCGGGGTGGCAGCGCTGCCTCGGGCTCGGGCACCGCTCCCGGGCCGTGGGCAGCACGGGCAGCCCCGGCCGCCGCTGCCAGCCGGGAGGTGGGGACATGGCAAGAGCCAGAGACGAGGATAATTTGCTCCATGTGGCTCTGACTGTGGGGAAATGAACTCCCTGGCTGCTTCCAGCCACGGAGCTGCTCCGGGAGCAGGGAGATGTGAGGGAGAAAGGTTTTCAGCACTCAAATTTCAGGGGATAAGGAGAAGCAGAGCATGGGAAGAAAGTGGAGCGGCTGTCTGCGAGCAGGCCTAGATGGAAGAGAATCTCTGAGGGCCATCCCAGAAGGCCTCTTTTATTATGAGAAATTACAAATCCTTTTATCTTCCTCACCAGAGGAACAGCTTGTTTGAATTGCTGGGCTGTCACACTGGAATTAGATGCAAGAACCCCCCACATCCATGACGTAGCGAAGAACTTACATAACGTAACTAAAAATAAGGTGATGGAGATGCAGAGAGAGGCACTCTACTCCTGGGTGCTTGATCCTGAATCCTTCACCGACGCTGGAAAGCCAGCGGGGTGCTGGTGTCTGGCTGAGGGAGCCGACTGTGTCTGCCCACGTGGGATGGAAAGTGGCACCGTGGTGTCCCAGCAGCCACGCAGGCAGCCAGGAACATCTCCCAGGGCAGTCCTGGTCCCACAGCTGCTCCCTTTCCTCAGCCCCAGTGGGAAAGGGTTAACTGGTCACTCCAGAAACACAAGAAAAATCCTTCTCAGAGGCTGTAAATTCTTCGCTGTGCTCGGAGTGTGGAACCTCTGAGGCAGAAGCCAAAATGGGACCCAAACACAGCTGGAGGGAGCTGCTGCTGTCGGGACCCTCCTGGTCCTTGCCAGGGCCGGGAGGGAGAGCAGGAAGGGGAACAGCAACGGGAGGTTTGGGACCAAGGTACCCACCTGGGCTCCTGTTCTCAGAATTGATGGATGCGAGGGAAAATAACATGCTCAGCTGCTGAACTGTTTCACTGCTTCTCACAGCAGAGAGGAGGGAGAGGAAGGCTCGGCCCATGGGCACGGCCTGGCCGTGGGGCTCCGTTTAAGCACAGCTCACCCTGCAGAGAGCGGCCGTCCCCGCGGGGAGGACGGCGAGGCAGGGCACAGGGATGGGGCACAGGGATGGGGCACAGGGATGGGGCACAGCGATGGGGCACAGGGATGGGGCACAGGGATGGGGCACAGGGATGGGGCACAGGGATGGGGCACAGGCATGGGGCACAGGGATGGGGCACAGGGATGGGGCACAGGGATGGGGCACAGGGATGGGGCACAGCGATGGGGCACAGGCATGGGGCACAGGGATGGGGCACAGGGATGGGGCACAGGGATGGGGCACAGGGATGGGGCACAGCGATGGGGCACAGGGATGGGGCACAGGGATGGGGCACAGGGATGGGGCACAGGGATGGGGCACAGCGATGGGGCACAGGCATGGGGCACAGGGATGGGGCACAGGGATGGGGCACAGCGATGGGGCACAGGCATGGGGCACAGGGATGGGGCACAGGGATGGGGCACAGGGATGGGGCACAGGGATGGGGCACAGGCATGGGGACACTGGCTCTAGGGCACGGGCCTGCTCCTCGTGTCCCTCAGCACCTGGGCAAAATCCGCTGCCCAAGGCATGGGAAGGACAGGCGCTGGGTGTCCCACAGGGACCTGACAGCCAGGAGCTCTGGCAGGAGCCTCCCATGGGAATCCTGGCTCTCCTGGCTGGCCAGGTGGCGGGACAGCCTGGGGACAGCGAGGTGGCAGGCAGGGGCTGGTCTCCCTTGGGCTGAGCATCCCGAGCCGCAGTCGTGGCGATGGCTCATCCCACCTCTGCTCTCCCGGCCTCCCTGGACAATGTGCACCCTCTTTCCCAACACCCCACGAACCACGGGCTGCTCCCCAGGGCACAGCTGGGGATGGAGCACAGCCCCAGAGTGGGGGGCGCAGCACGGGTGGGGGTACAGCAGGGGCTGGAGGGTGGGACAGCTCAGGGATGTGGGGCACAGCGAGAGCTACGGGGTGGGGTAAAGCTGGAGGATAGTGTGGGGTCGTGGGCCATGGGGTGAGGCACGGCAGGAGTGTAGGGTAGGTGATGGGGTGTGGGACGGGGAATGGCTGGAGGAGGGGTATGGAATGTGAACGGGCCGTGGGATGGGGTGCGGCGTGGGGAGTGGGGATGGGGAATGGGGATGGGATCCCGCACGGGGGGCACAGCGCGGTGCATCCCTCCCTCCCCCGGCGATGTCCGTACTCCTCTCGTTACTCCCAGCCCCGCACGGCCGGGGCACAGCCCGGCCCGGCTCCTCCTCGCGGGGCGGTGCGGGGCTGGCCGGGGCGGTTCGGGGCGGGCACGGCCTCCTGGAGCTGATAAAAGGCCCCGCGGCCGCCGCTCCGCGCTTTCCCCGCGCCCGCGCCCGGCTCCGCCCGCCCGCTCGCCCCGCACCGCCGCCGCCCATGGTGCTGCCCGGCCCGCCCGGCATGGCCCGCTCCGAGGAGGTGCACCGCCTCACCGAGAATGTCTACAAGGTGGGTCCGCAACAGGTGCCCGGCGCCGCGTCCGGCCGTTTTGCTGTTCTTTTCAGCGGTTTGAGTTAGTGCGTTTCCCCTCCCCGGGACGCGCGGGCGGAGGCGCCGCCGGGGCCGCCCCTGGGATGTGCCCGGAGCCGCTCGGCCGGGCCGGCAGCGGCCGCCGGAGCCTCGCCGGCACGGAGCACGGGGGCGAGGGGCACCCCCGAGCCTTCCCCGGGCACCCCCAGCCTTGCCGGGGGGGAGCCGCGTGGGGATGTCCAGTGCCGGGGTGGGCAGCGCTGTCCCCGCGTCACCCCCGAGCGGGGCAGCCCCGCGCCGCCGGCACTCGCTGCTCCGCCACAAGCCAGAGCCGTCCGAGCCTTCCCCATCCCCTGGAGCTCGGGAATCTCTCAGTTTTCCCTTTCTGCTGTGCTCCCGGTGTCCTGAGAAAATGCAACAATTTATGTGGTTTGGTTTCCCCCCGAAGGAAGCGGTTTCTGCTCTGCTGGGTCTTGAGACCAAGACTAATAAAACTGCTGTAGCCTAACGTGTAACGCAGGATGTCGTTTGTTAAACTGGGAAGCTTGCACGATTTCCTGTGATTTAAGGGCTTGGATTGAGTTACCTGGGAGCACAGAGCCGGGAAAAAAAAAAAAAAAAAAAGAAAAAAGATAGAAGAATGTAGTACAAAAAGTACCGAGGCAGTGAAGTTGTGAAGTCTTGGAGGTTCTGGGGTGTAACTGCTGTTCAGGCAGAGCTGTGGCACCCGAAATCTTGGTCGCTCTGAACCTTGGTGACATTTTGCTGTGGTCCCTGGGGCTCCCTCCCACCCTGGCAGGCAGCTCGTGTGCCCGGGCTTGCCCCCGTGCAGGCTGTCCTTGCTTTGGGGCAGAGCTGGCACCCGGGCTGTTCCCAGCGTTTGTGCCTTGGCACTGCTGGGGCCGGGAGCAGCCCCGGCCGTGACTCAGTTGTTGTTTGAGGTGTGTAGTCCTCGAAGCACGGGGCTAATGACAGGTTTGGGGAGCAGGTCACCGTCTCCCCGGGCCCGGCCCCTGGGCAGCGCGCAGGGCAGTCCGTGCTGTCCCGACACGCGTGGAGCCCATCCCGCAGGGAGCCAGGGCTGAGGGGCGAGTGCTGGCCGGGCTGTTCCTGGCCGCGGCCGGGGCAGAGCCCTCGGCAGAGGGTGCGCGGGGTGCCCAGAGCCAGGTTGGGGGGAGCCCGCAGGTCTCCAACAGCCAGTGAACGCCTCAGCTCCTTGGGGTGCCGGCGGGAGCAGGCAGATGCAGGGGATGAGGAGATGGAGCTGCTGAAGATCTCGTGGGTTCGCCCAAAATCGGTGTCTCGCTGCTGGGAGCTGGAGGAGGGTGGTCCCGGCTCTGGTTGCGTTCCTGCCGTGAGCAGAGGCTGCTCTGAAGGCAGCAGCGCTTTTCTTGGCCTCTGGAGATGTGTGCCATGTGGTGCCTGCGAGAACCCGCCGTGTCCCTGTTCCACTGAGGACTTCAGCCACCCCCGAGCCCAGCGGGCCAGCTGGGGGCTCGGGGTCTGCTGGACCTCCTTAAGCTTTGGAGTCTCCGAATCCAAAACCAGTCCCAATGCTCCAATCCCCGTTACCCGGGTGGGTTTTTTTTTTTTTTTTGGCCTGTGCAGGAGCCAGAGCGTTGCCACGGGCAGGAGGAGACAATCCCCAGGAGGGGGACGATGCCACCGAGCCCCAGGCTGGGTGACCGACCCCTGCTTTGCCTCCTGCCCGTGGCGGCGGGTTTGGCAGCGGGAGCAGCAGCTCCCCGTGCCAGGCTCCCGCTCCCGCGCAGGCTTCCCCGAGGCGCTCTGCTCGGGAAGCCCATTGTCATGGTTTTCCAGAAGCAGCGCTCACCCTCGGAGTGACTGTGCTAATGATCTGCTGGAGGAGCTGTCAGCCGCCCCCGGGCCGATGCTGCCACTACAGGCAGCTGCCTACACACGGGGAGTAATTACAGAGGGAGACGGAGGCTGCTGGCACCTTCCGCCAACGTAATCCCACCTTTCCTGGTGCTGATTCACTGCCAGGACCCCGGCGTAGCGGCACAGCTGCCGGGCTGGGCTCTGCCGGGAGCCCAGGGCCGGCCTGTGAGGATGGGGCAGCTGCCTCTGCTCCCTCCCCGCTCATCCCCTGCTCCGGATTGTCTTTTTGCAGAAAGCAGGGACTGGCAAATCTTCCTTCCCCCCGAAGACAGATCTGTCTCCTCCTGCCAGATGAGATTATTGCCGTTTACAGCCCAACCTCCATTTCGCTTTAAAGCCTTTTTTTTTTTTTTTTCATGCGGAAGATGGGTTTGCAATGGTGTGCGAGTAGCTCTGCCTTCGAAGAGGTGCTTGCCTAACAACACCCTGAACTCGAGAAGCTGAATTGTGGAGAAGCTGAATTGTCGTGCAGAAAGGTGGACAGAATTCCTGAGGGTCCTTAGCTCCCCATCAGCTGTAGTCGATGTTATCACGGCCTCTCCTCATGCCCAGAGGGATGGGAGCGGTCCTTCCTCGGGTGGTTCAGGAGGGAAACTCTGGCTGGTTTGGTGTGCTTGGAGTGGAGGCATGATGAGTGTGGCACAGGAGGAAGGAGCCAGCGTGTGGCACCCCAAATTCTGCGTCCTTGTGCTCCCTGCCTTGAGGCTTCCTGCAGCCCAGCCATGGGAGATCTGTGGGCTCTGAGCACCCCAGGGCTCGGTGGCACCAAGGCTCCGTGGTGGGCTGGGCTCTGGCACTGCCAGGGCTCTGAGCTGGGAATGCTGCTCCCTCCATCCCTCCATCCCTCCATCCCTCCATCCCTCCATCCCTCCATCCCTCCATCCCTCCATCCCTCCATCCCTCCATCCCTCCATCCCTCCCAGGCTGGGAGAGCCCTCCTGGCCTCCCTGGAATGGGACACCTGCAGGCACCTGGGCTCCGAGGTGTCGGGGAGCAGCAGCTCCTGCCTTGCCAGGGGTGTCCCACAGCTGCTGGAGCTGGGTGCTGCTCCCCGGGTGCTGCTCTGCCCTCGGTGCTTGTTGTGCCCAGCCTGCCCGTGGTTAAGGTTTCAGTGCTGCTGCTCGTGTTGCAGGGCAGGGCACAGGGCAAAGAGCTCCTCTGGCCACAGCCTGGGGCTCAGCCCCTCGGTGCCACCTCTGTGGGGACCCTTCTGGCTCCTCAGGGGAGATCCCTGCCCCCAGGAGTGGAGGCTGGCCACCGGTGGGTGCTGAGGGGTGTTCCCAGAGCGCTGGGTGCTCTGTGCCCCGTGTGGATCCTCATCCCAGCTCTCCTCAAACAAAGGTGTTCAGAGCTCTTGCCCTGAGACTTGGGTCCCCTCGTCCTCTGGCATGACAGCCAGGAGAAACTAAATGCCTTTAGATGGGGACTGGTTTTTTCCCCTGACTTTTCCCCCTGATTTTCCCTGGGCTCCTTCTTGACAGAAACTTGGCTCTCGAAACCCCCAGGGCCGCTCCTGATGGTGCCAGGCAGGACAAGCTGTGATGGAGGAGGCAGCACTGGGCTTTGCTGGGCATTAAATATTGATAGCAAAATGATGAAAGTGCTCCTGGAGCAGGGCTGACCCATTTAGGCACAAAACTTCCTTAGGGCTGAGCTGCTTCTGCAGTGTGACAGTGGCGGTGGAGAGTCCCCTGGTGCTGTTCCTCCAGCCTGCTCCTCATGGTCCCCCAGGGAATCCACGGCTGGGCCCAGGGCCCTGTGCAGGGCTGGTCCTGCAGGGAGCCACAAAGTCCTGAGGAAGGCTGGAAAAGCCCTCTGAGTCCATCACGTCCAACCATTCCCTCAGCACTGCCGTGGCCACTGAGCCACGTCCCCAGGTGCCACATCCATGTGGGTTTTGAGCCCTCCCAGGGATGTGCTGGGAACATCCCCAGGTGCCACATCCATGTGGGTTCTGAGCCCTCCCAGGGATGTGCTGGGAACGTCCCCAGGTGCCACATCCATGTGGGTTTTGAGCCCTCCCAGGGATGTGTTGGGAACATCCCCAGGTGCCACATCCATGTGGGTTCTGAGCCCTCCCAGGGATGTGTTGGGAACGTTGCCCTTCAGCTGTTGAGCAGGAGAAGCCTGAGCCACGTCCAGCTTGAGCAGGACTTAAATTTAGGATTTAGGAGCTGGAATTCCGTGATCCTTGCGGGCTCCTTCCAGCTCGGGATGTTTTATTCTTTCCCATGATTCTGAACTTTTCCTTCTGGGCTTGGAGCATCCTGGCTGTAGCTGGAGTGTGCTCAGAGGGGAGAAAAGGGACCATGTTTCTGTTGCCTCTTCCCCCACCAAACGGAGCGGGGCTGTGTCCTGGAGACCTTGTGCTTTGCATTAGTTTCATTTTTGGCAGCTGAATAAAGCCGTGCCAATCCCGGAGAGCTGAGTGGTATTACCCAGGGAATTCAGCACAGTGGAACAAAGCAAAGCCCTTTCAAGCCTTGGCTGCCAGGTTTTGTGTCTGTGTTTTTCTGAACTCTGCCCAGGCAGCCCATGGAAGGCAAACAACTTGTGGGTGCTGCTGAGGGGGCAAAATCTGGGGAGAAGGAGATTTGCTTTCACTGCCACAGAGTTACTGAATATTTGCTTTGCTGTTGGGGTCCTGCAAACCTGGATTCACCTCTCCTGTGGGGGACAGCCCTGCCAGAGCCCCTGGTCCCCCCACGGAGGGGATGAGCCCTGTGTTGCCAGGGGAGCAGCTCCAGCACATCCCTGGGTGTGAGGGGTGATGCTCTTGAGCCATTCCATGGCACAAATCTGTTCCTTTCCCACCATTTCTCCTTGGCAGGCCTCGGGCTCACCTGGAGGGGGGTGTGAAGTGGAGTCACCTTCCCTTCCCACCCTGGGAGTGAGAGGAAGGCTTGGAAAAGGCTATTTTTATCTCTGGAGTGAGGAGCTCTCATCCTGCCAGGCTGTTTTCGTTGGAGGCTCCAGACAATGTTTTAAAAACATTCACTTTCAGCAAACTTCCTCCTGGGGGTTGGTGAATTTTATTTGGCCAGCACGGAGTCACCTTCCCGCTCCTTCGGCCGCTCCATGAGATCCTTTGGGGGCTTTTATCTCTTTATTTTTGTTGCTTTAAAACGTCTCTTGTGGATCAGTGGGGGGAGCAGGACCTGCCCTGAGCAGTGCCGGGGCTGGGCTGTGCTTTGATTCCCTCTGCTTTGGGCAAGATGTGCTGAATTTTGGACCGTGCTTTGTCTGGGGATCCTGTTCCATCCTCAGTTCCCTGGGTTTCGTGCTCAGGACGATGTGTTTACACGGGCACTGCTGAGAAAATCACACTATTTACATATCCCCGTGCACGTCCCCGTACACAAACACTGCCCTGAACCTGCAAAGCGCTGAAAAATCTCCTCCCTGCAGAACTTCTGCCAACAATTCTGCTGCTTAACTATTGCTGAGCCTCAGAGTGCTCAGGCTGAGCTTGAGCGGGGTGGGGGCTGTGTCTGTGCCCCTGTCCCTGCCACGGGCAGTGATCCCAACCTCTGGCTGCTCTGTGGGATGGCCCAGGTGGATTTTGGAGTGGAGTTAACCGTGATGTGGGCAGGATGGAGCAATCCTCACCAGTGGTAATTAACTGCTGTGCAATCGTCTCCTACACGCTGGAGAACACCTGGCTTGTTGCTACAGGTTCATTTTCTCCTTTCACGCTGAGCACATCCACCAAACTGCTCTGAGCTGCCCCAAAACACCTTCCAAGGGGCCCTGTTGCTGGCCTGCAGCCTTAATTAGCGGGGCAGCTCCTCATTAGCCTCGTCAATCATCTTCTGCCCTTCGCAGTTGTGGCTGGTGCTGTGAGGGGACAGGCTCTGGGGACATTGCAGCCATCCTCAGCCTGGAAGGATGAACAGATTTCTCCTGAAATAGCAGCACTGGGGTGATGCCACCCCTCTGGCAGGTCCTGCCCAGAGGAGCCCTGAAAGGGCTGTCTGGAGCCAGGAGGGCTCTGGCTGAAGACGTGGGGAGAAAATTCAGCTGTCAGACTCAAGGGCCGGGCAGCAGGAACCGGGATAAAAATGCTTCAGGCAGAAAATGAGCTTTATAGTGTTCGGGCAGCTTCAGATGAGGTGACAGATGCTTAATCAGCTTATTCCCGTAAGTGTCTGCCTGCCTTCCCTCCCCTGCCCGGGCTGGGGCTCTGCCAGCAGCCCGGGGGTGCAGAGCCCCCGTTCCCAGCAGGAATGCCCGTGGTGCATCCCCCCCTCAGGGGCATTCAGGCTCTGAGCTCCATTTCCTGGGGGCACCTGGGTGGGAGGGTGTCCCCAAGGTGGGGCAGGGGCTCGGCACCAGCTCTGGGCTTGATCCAGAGGATCCCCGGGAGGGAATGGGGCTGTGCCTCTGGGATTGGTGTGGGGGTGAGGGCCCTGGCAGGGAGGGCTGTGCCTGGGGGCCAAGCACACAAAGAGCCCTTCTTCTTCTTCTCCTCCCTGATCCGATTATTCCTCCCCCCATCCGAGCTGGGGGCCTTGGGGCGAGGCAGGAAAAGCTCAGGCAGCGCTGCCCATGCCCACCCCCAGCCCTGGGCAGGTGGGCAGTGCCCCCGAGGGACCCCGGTGCCACTCCTGGCACAGCTCAGGGGGTGCTGGAGGCTCTGCTCTGCCTCATCCTGGCTGCACATTTTGGGGTTCTGCTCTTCAGCCCTTCCTGCTCGTCCGTGATGGGCTGGGCTGGAGCTGCTCTCCGCGGCCATCCCGGGAGTGGGACAATATCTGCCACCATCCCCAGGTCTTGGGGCACCTCCCCGGTCGGTCTGAGCGCTGGTGCTGCCCCAAACACCCACTTACAGTTGCTATTGGGGTTATTTTTTGCTATTATCTGATAACTTTCTGCCTGGGGCATTCACCTTCCTCTCCTGGGAAGCATCTGCTGCTGGGGCACTGCAGAGCCCCCTCGTTCTTGTCCCTCGTGTGCTCAAAGCCAGCGTGGGCTTCCTCTATGAAGCTGCAGGATGAGGGAGGATGCTGGGAGGATTTTTTTTTCTTTTTGCTCTCTTTTTGTGTTTATCAGGACAGGGCTGAGCACGGAGCTGTTCACTCCCCTTCCCATCATCCCTGCTAATCCCAGCCATGTTCTCTTCCCTCCAGACGATCATGGAGCAGTTCAATCCCAGCCTCAGGAATTTCATTTCTATGGGGAAGACCTATGAAAAAGCCTTAGCAAGTAAGTGATGCTGGGGCTGCCGGGCTGGGGAGGGGGAAAGCTGCAAAACCTTTGGTTTTTGTTGAAAATCTTTGGGTTTTTGTTGAAAAGTTCCTTGTTCCCATGGGGAAGGAACTGGGAGGGGGTGTTGGGATGTGCAAGGCCATGGATGCAGGAGGGATTCCAGGGAGAAAATGCTGGGGGGGCAGCAGGATAACAAAGCACATCTGCAGACAGTTCATCTTTAAATGTTTGTTTAAAGTATTGAGAATTGAGATTTTAAGCTCCGTTTAAAGAGGTGCTATTGAAATGTTTAAATTGCCCAGAAGAAGGAAGGGAAGGGAAAAGCCTCAAAGTCTTGATGGCAGCTCTCGATTGGGAATGCAGGGTCCTATTGGGAGCCATTAGGGAGGTGTAAATTTAAGTGATCAAAAGGGAGCTAGGAATTGATTAAACCCCAAAATGGACTATTTTGACTTAAACTGGCTCTCCTCAGCTGGGTTTTAAGGAGGTTTAAGCTTTGCTCAACCCAGAGCTGTGTTTTTCCAGGGAGGGCTCTTCTCCCTTCAGAGCTGCACGTGTCTCCTGGATTTTATTTTTGAATAATCCCAGTGAAAGGACCCGTGGGGCAGAGTCTGTCATCACCTTCAGCCAGGGGGGGAAAATCCCTTTGGCGTCTCTGAAGTGCCGGGGTTTGGGAGCCGACCTTTGGGGAGGATCCTGCTCCTGCTCCCTGCCTGCAGCACCTTTTCTTTCCCACAAGTCAGGTGAGGCTCCGGGCTGTTCCCATGAGGATTTCTGAGCCCTCCCCCTGTTGCCAGGTGCCTCGGATGTCCTGCCAGCCCCGGGCACTGGTTTAAGCTGGGGTTTAAGCTGGGATTTAATGGCTCACCCAGCCATGACGCGGCAGGGCCGGTCCAGCCCGGTCCACTGCACAGGGGCTGTGGCCTCTGAGCCCCGGGGAAGGGGCACAGGGCACCCTCCTCACAAGCAGCAGCTCTCCCAGAACTTCCTGGGGATGCCAGCAGAGTGGGGTTCACGATTTGGGGCTGCTTTTCCCTGCTGGTTCCCTCCAGGGAGCAGAGGTGCAGGGTCTGAGAGGGGGAAGAGCTGCTGACCCTTGTGACTGTGGTTTTTAGTCATTCTTCTGAAATATTCTCCTGATATTTAACTGCCTGGGAGGTGGATCTGCTTATCCCGTGCTGTCCTACCCCAGCACTTTGGGATAACCAGTGTGATCACTGCCTTTGTGCTTCTCCCACATCCCCGCTGTGGAGCCAAGGATCTTCCTGTGATTTTTAACTTGGCTTGGGTCATCCTTCCCCTCGGATCCCCGAGCTGAGGAAGTGCAGAGCCCAGGAGGCAGAGCAGAGGCAGCGTTGGAAGGCTGGAGCTGGGGCTGTACAGCGTGTTCTGTGATTAGAGGAAACCCCCTGCTTATCTGATTAGAGTCAAGTGTGGAGCTGGAATGTCAACAAACAAGGCTGAACTATAATGAAAGTCTGTGATATTCAATTATTCTGCAGTGATTTCTCCGAGCAGCATTAGCAGCCTGATGCTTGCACTGCAATGAAAACCACCACAGTCCTGCACGTACCTTTTTTAATCCTAAATTACCCTCTAATCTCACTGCTCCAGCTTTCTTTGCTGCTTTTGCTCTGTTTGCTGTGTGCTCCCTCCCCGTGGGGTTAAGCCCTTTGAGGTAATGCCTATTTTAGAGTCCAGAGTCTCCTCAGTGCCCCAGAAATTTAACAGCCATTAAGGAGAACCTAACCTCTATTTTTTTTTTGGTGCTTTTTAGGCATGACATACGCAGCAAAGGGGTACTTTGATGCTCTGGTGAAGATGGGAGAGTTGGCCAGTGAGAGCCAAGGATCGAAAGAATTGGGTAAGTCCCCACTTTGCTGCTCAATGGAAATTTCTGGAGATCCCCAGCCCAGGAATGGAACAGCTCTTTGGTGCTGCTGGGGAGAACAAGCTCAGTGTGGAGCTGATCCTGCCGTGTCTCAGTGGTAGCAGTGTCTCCATTTACTGCTAATGCAGCTTGGAAAACCCCCTGATACTCTGAGTGTCAGGGCTTTGGCTCGTGGTGTTTGTGGAGAGCAGCTTTGTGGTGGTTTTTTTCTCACTTGGAGAAGGAGAAGCAGCAGATTTTGGCCAGGGAGCTGGGGCTGAGCTGACCTCAGGAGAGGAAGGGGCAGGTGGGCTGTGCTGGTGGAGGTCACCCTGTGCTGCTGGGGCTGGGGTTGTGCCCTGGCTGCAGCAGCTCTGTCCTGCTGGAGCCTCCCTGTGCCCACTGCCAGGGACTCGTGTTTGCCCAATCGATGGCAAACATCACGAGCTGTGACGCCTGCTGCCTGCTTCCCCTTTCTCACACTTATTTCCCAGCAAATCCTTTAAAGGGGAGCTGCTTTTCCAGCCTCCTATTGCCCAGACATCCTCCTGAGTCCTCCCTCCTCACAGCCCTGGTCTGAGGTGACCCTGCCAGCTCCCCCCATGGTTTGGGGTGACCCTGCCAGCTCCCCACCATGGTTTGGGGTCACTGTCCCAGCTCCCCCCATGGTCTGAGGTGACCCTCCCAGCTCCCCCCATGGTTTGGGGTGACCCTGCCAGGTCCCCACCATGGTTTGGGGTGACTGTCCCAGCTCCCCCCATGGTTTGGGGTCACTGTCCCAGCTCCCCCCATGGTCTGAGGTGACTGTCCCAGCTCCCCCCATGGTTTGGGGTGACTGTCCCAGCTCCCCCCATGGTTTGGGGTGACTCTCCCAGCTCCCCCCATGGTTTGGGGTCACTGTCCCAGCTCCCCCCATGGTTTGAGGTGACCCTCCCAGCTCCCCCCATGGTTTGGGGTGACTCTCCCAGCTCCCCCTGGGAGGCTGCACCTTGTTAAGGCTCTCATGGAGTGAGATGGGCCCTGGTCTGGTGTCCGTGTGGTCCCAGGTGAACCCCTCCTCCTCCTCCTCCTCCTCCTCCTCCTCCTCCCCCTCCATCCCTCCCGCAGCTCGATGCTCATTAAAGCATCTCTCCGGGGCAGGCAATTAATAGAGAGGTTGAGCTGAAACGACTCTAAAGGCGGAAGGAGTCGGGGAGCAGCCCCTGGGCTCTGGATTTGGTGTCAGACCCCACTCCCCCAGCCCTGCTGCTGCCTGGGAATGGTGCTGGGAAAGCAGTAAGTGTCTATGGAAACCGAGTCGTGGATTAAAGCTGCCTGGAGCAATCTGCTTCTGTTTAATAAATAAAACAAAGAGCCCTGTGTGCTGCGGAGCCTGGAGGAGCTGCCACTGCCTCTCTGGGGCTGAGGACACCCAGCTCTGCCCTCCTGCAAGGGAGCTTGGGGCAGCCTGAGCAGAGGGCAGGAGCTTGGGGAACCCCACCCTGCCGGCTCTGCAGAGCAGCTCCAGCTCCAAAGCTGGATTTGGGGACTTCTGGCCCTGGTTCCTCACCCAAGGACAAGGGTTTGATGTCCTTGGTGCCCTCTCCCCATGTGTGGCTCGAGTATTTTGGGGTGTAGAGTGTTTCCAAATCACTGCTCCTTCCCCTCCTGGTGTGGACACCTCCCAGGGAGGCTCCTGGCTGCTCCTGAGCCTCGTGCTCTGCTGATCCTGCTGATATTTGCCGTGGCAGCTGCTGCGGGCAGGAGAAAGTGCAGATAAAATTTCTGGCTGCAGCTCAGCGGAGCCGATAACAGCTGGGACACAGCCCCCTCCCAGCAGATGTGTAAACAGGGCCTGAGAGCTGCTCTGGGCCAGGGCTGTGCTGCCCAGAGCTGCAGCTTTTCCTGGGAACACCTTTGCCTTGTCACTCCCTGGGCTGGCAGTGCTGATAGTGCCAGAAAGGGGCTCTGGGTTATTTCACAGCATCCCAGACTGGTTTGGGCTGCAAGGGACCTTAAAGCCCACCCAGTGCCACCCCTGCCATGGCAGGGACACCTCCCACTGTCCCAGGCTGCTCCAAGCCTGGTCCAGCCTGGCCTTGGGCACTGCCAGGGACAGGGAATTCATTTTAGAACAGCAAACAGGAATTCTCTCAATTGCTGCTTCCATTAATGTTGTGTCCCCAGCTCCTGCCCTGAGTGGGATTTTCTTCCATGAGTTTATGGGGAAAACTGCTTCAAGATGTCAGCCATGGTCAGGATTGCAGCTCATGTTCCCAGCCTCCATGGAGAAAAATCTGAGATAATTATTTTTTTCTCCAAAACCCTCTTTTTCCTAACCTGGGTGCTTTTTCCTGGTGTCCCAACCCCAGCCCCGTGAGGCAGGGGTGCTGCAGGTTTGTCTCCTGGAACAGGGAGCCCTCTGGAGCACAGCTCTGGGCTCAGCTCCCGGGGCTGCCCAGCACGCTGCGTTTCCCCTGAATTCCCCATCGGATTTTAGGAGCTGTGTGCAGACAGGATAATCCCACGTGGGAAAGGAAAAGCGGCAGCAATGACAACAATGATGCCCTTGAGCTGTAATTGGCTCGGGGGGGGGCTCAGTTCTCAGGTCTGCTGGGGCTGTCTGAACCCCACTGCTGAGGTTTGGGGTGGGCAGAGCCAGGGCTTTGGGGTGTTGTTAACCCCACAGGGCTTTGGGGTGTTGCTAACCCCACAGGGCTTTGGGGTGTTGCTAACCCCACAGGGCTTTGGGGTGTTGTTAACCCCACAGAGCTTTGGGGTGTTGCTAACCCCACAGGGCTTTGGGGTATTCCTAACCCCACAGGGCTTTGGGGTGTTGCTAACCCCACAGGGCTTTGGGGTGCTCCTAACCCCACAGGGCTTTGGGGTGTTGCTAACCCCACAGAGCTTTGGGGTGTTGCTAACCCCACAGGGCTTTGGGGTGTTGCTAACCCCGGGGCTTTGGGGTGTTGCTAACCCCGGGGCTTTGGGGTGTTCCTAACTCCACAGGGCTTTGGGGTGTTCCTAACCCCACAGGGCTTTGGGGTGTTGCTAACCCCACAGGGCTTTGGGGTGTTGTTAACTCCACAGAGCTTTGGGGTGTTGCTAACCCCACAGGGCTTTGGGGTCTTGCTAACCCCGGGGCTTTGGGGTGTTCCTAACCCCAGTGGTGCTGTGCCACAGCAGCACAAGAGTCAGTCTGCTCTGTGCAGTGCCCTGCTGGCCAGGCCCTGGCATTTGGGACTGGGTCTGTGCCCACAGGTGCCCCTGAGAGAGGCTCCCCGGGCTGTTCTTCACCCCCTTTGGTGGTTGTGGCGGTGGCTTTAGGGAAGAGGAGCTGCACTGAGCAGCCCGTGTCTGGCCAGGGAAGGTGTGCAGCCCCTTCCAAAAGCTCCAGCCTCGTGCCCGAGTCCTCAGGTGACTTTGGCCCTTGTCCAGCTCCTGCCTAGGTCCCTTGGATGCTGCTCAAAATGTCATTTCTTTTGTCCTTCTTGAAAACGAGGCCATGGCAAAGCCACGGGAAGGGGTTTTCTTCTCCTGCTGAGCGGAGCTGGAGGCATTTCCCCCGGGACGCTGGGGCTGAGCAGCACCTGCAGGAAGCACCTCCAGGGCTGGAGGTGCATTTTGCTCAGCCCTTGTTTCTGGAAGGTCCCTTGGATGAGCGAGGGTGTGACACACCGGGCTGTGAAAGGGCAGCACAGGCAGTAATTACTCAACCATTGTTGAGCTGAAAGGAGCCACCTGGCACATAATGGCTTCTTATTTCCACAGTAAAGTCGGGATGTGGCACCTGAATGGCTTGGGTGAGATTTTACAGCTCGTCCAGCCCCACCCCTGCCATGGGCAGGGACACCTTCCACTATCCCGGCTCGCTCCAAGCCCTGTCCTTGGCCCTGGACACTTCCAGGGGCACCCCTGGGCTCCGGCTCTCTCTCCCCCGCAGCTCCGGGGTCTGTCCCGGCTCCCGGCGCTTCGGAGGCTTTGTGCTGCACCGGACCCTCTGGGAGCAGGGCTGAATCTGTTAATTGGCTTTGGGGTTGTTTTGGGTAGGTGCTTCCTGCCCGGCAGAGCTGTGGCTTTGGATCCCGCAGGTGCCCAAGGTCACCGCGCAGCCCCGAGGGGGACCGGGCACTGCTGGGGCTGCTGGTGGCTGCCTGTGGTTCGGTGTCCACTGGGAACCAGCCAGAGCAGTGTTCAGGGGGACACAGAGCTCCAGGAAGTGTTTTCCTGTGATTCGTGGCAGCCTCCCTGCAGTGGAGGGGAGCTCCTGGCTGGGAGCCGAGACCTTTTGGGCGACCCTTTAAATTCGGGCTTCACAACGCACCTAACAGGAAAGGGAGCTGCAGGAACGGGCTTGCTGAGGGTGCAGAAACACGAGACAGCCTCTGAAAGCCTTCTGCTGCCTCGGGATGGGGCTTTTCCACTGCCTCCATCCCTGCCACGAGGAGCAGACGGCCAAGGCTCGCTCTCACCAACCTGTGTTTGGTCCGTGGTGGTGGAGGAGGGTTGAAAATGAGCATCTGTGAGGTCCATGTGGCCTGGCTGGGGCTCCCAGCGTGTGGCAGATGTGTGCAACGTCTGGGTTCCACCTTCCCTGGTGATGGTGACACCTTCCAGGCTTCCCACCCGCCGCGTGCCCCGGCTCTGTGCTGGGGAGGATCCTGCAGGGGTGCTCCCTCCTTTTGGGGGGTGGAGGGGGTGCTGTGTGTGGCCAGGGCTGGGGTCTGCCATCCCTCAGCAGCGGGGGGGAGCTTGGCAGGCCTGAGGAGGGGTTTTGGCCAGCTCCAGCTCCTGGAGGTGTTTGCTCCCCCTCTGGAGCTGCCAGCGTGCAGGGAGGAGGGATGGGATCACACGGGGCCAGGCTGGGCAATGTGAGGGTGCTTGATTAACCAGTGCCACCAGTACAGCTCCTGCCACAGCACTGGGGACTCGCTGCATCCTGCTGCAGAGCCAGGATTGGCCCCATCCAGGGGGGCTGTGGGGAGCACGGAACATCCCAGGCTGTGATGGATCCCTGCTGAAAGGGTCCGTGGCTACTGCCCAGCCTGAGGGGGCCAGTTACTGGGACCTGGGAACCCAAGCCGGGGTGCCTTGGGAAGCTTCTGCTGTTCCTTTTACCTGGTCTCTTTAAAAACAAAGGAGAAATGCCTCGAGCAGTGCCAGGCGGGGCTGGAGCAGCGCTGATGAATTATCAGCACATCGCCCAGTCCTCTGGGGCTGGCAGAAGTGAAACCGTTGTGGAGAGGAAAGGGATGAGTCAGCGTGGAGAAGCTGATTGTTTCCCCAAGCCGATTGTTTCCCCACGCTCGTCTCCTTCCCCCTGCACAGGGATCCTGCAGCTGCCACGGGCAGCTTGGAGTCAGAGCCTGGGCTGGGCTGGAAGTGCTCCCTGGCCCTGGGGAGCTGCTCTGTGCCGGGTCTGCGAGCCTGGGCCAGACCCTGCTGCTCCGAGGGAAGAGGAGAATGCCCTGCAGAAGTTTTCAGTGGGATTGCTCAGGCTGGAAAAGCCCTGAGGACCACTGAGCCCACCATTAAACCGTGCCCCCAGGTGCCACCTCTGCCTGCACCTCAAATTTGGCTGCGTCAGCTCTTCAGCACCGCGGTGTTGTGTGAGCAGGGTTACTGCTGCCTGGTTTTTAGGGGATGTGCCCAAGGCCTGACCCCAGGAGCTGGGGCAGCCACGATGCTGCTGGTGGGAGCTGGTCCCCCCTGGCCAGTGGCCACCATCTCCTGCCACCCCTGCAGGACAGCCTGGGCTGCTACAGCCCTGCCCGCGTTCTGCCTCTGAGCAGTTCTGCTCCTTGATTAATGCATCGTCGGTGTTTTTATTAGAAATGGACCACATCCCTCTTTCAGAGGGGGAGTCAAAAAATAACCTTGAGTCTCTGACGGCTCCGAAGCAAACCCTTGAGAGCTGGGCTCCCACTGCTTCACCTTCTGGAGGGGCAGCTGGCTGCCGCCGTGCCAGCAGGGACGGGAGGGATGTGGAACAACCTGTTTGCCTGTTGTGGGCTGGGTGTGGAAGGGAAGGGCCCACAATAGCTCCTATAGTTCTTCTCCCAGAACGATACTGTGAGTCACCGTGAGCAGCAGCTCCTCCTTCCCTCCCCGTGCCTCGGCAGCCCCGGCTCTGCCTCCTGCCCTTGTACCCTGGGTGTAGCTGAGATGCCTCAGCCGGGGGCTCTCCACCTGCAGGGTGTGTGTTTTGGCAGCTGGCTGCGCCTCACACGGGGACCTGAGCTCCTGTCCTGCTGCCCAGTGGGAGCTCGGCTGCTTCATCTACAAATCCCTCCGGCAGCTGATGCAGAGCTCCCCTGGCGTGGGCGGCTCTGCTGCTGCCAGGGCGTGTGCCACGGTCCCAGCCCTGCCACCCGGGCTCCGTGGGGTGGCAAATTCACAATTCCACCATGCTGCCCCTGGCACGGTGCCACAGGTTCTTTTCCAAGCGGGATTTTGGGCTCTTTAGGCCTTGCAGCTGCCGTGCTGTCCCCTTAGTCACGGTTTAACCTCGTCCCCATGGCTCTGGGGTGGCTTTGGGGTGAGGTGTCTGCCGGTCTCCCACGGTCTGTAGGGTTTTGTGGAGCAGCTCACAGCGTGCCAGTGTCGGGGTGACAGAGGCGCCCTGTGTGGGGATTCACACCCTGCTGCTGCTGCTTTTAGGGGGTTCAGTTCAAATCCCGCTGCCCAGCTGGGCTCCAGTGGCGGCGGGAAGCCTGGGCTGGCTCCTTCAGAGGCAGCTGGGGACGGGCTCTGGGGCAGCTCACGAGGCTCTGGGCAGGTCCAGCTGCCTTCCTGCCACTCGTGGTGCTGCCTGGGGGGGGGACAGCAGAGTGCCCTGAGCGAGGCTGCGCTGTGGGAAAGGCTCCGTGTGCTGCTGGCTTTGATGTGGGGCTGCAACGCCCCGGCAGGAGCCAGGGGGTGCAGGGGAAAGCTGAACCCAACGATGGATAGCAGCGCTGAGAGAGCTCCAGGAGCCACCCCGGCGGCTGGGAACGGGCCAGTTCCCTGGGGAGCAATGTGGGACGGGGGCAGAGCCCTCTGGCCCCAAAGCAGGGCTGCACTTGGGGATGTCCCATGGGACTGGGACATTTCTGCCCCAGTCCTGCTCTCGGGTGGGCCAGGAGCTCCGTGATGGTGGGGCAAGAGCTCTGTGATGGTGGCCAGGAGCTCTGTGATGGTGGCCAGGAGCTCTGTGATGGTGGGGCAAGAGCTCTGTGATGGTGGCCAGGAGCTCTGTGATGGTGGGGCAAGAGCTCTGTGATGGTGGCCAGGAGCTCTGTGATGATAGCCAGGAGCTCTGTGAGGGTGGCCAGGAGCTCTGTGATGGTGGCCAGGAGCTCTGTGATGATAGCCAGGAGCTCTGTGATGGTGGCCAGGAGCTCCGTGATGGTGGCCAGGAGCTCTGTGATGATAGCCAGGAGCTCTGTGATGGTGGCCAGAGCCCCATGCCAGCGCTCCCGGGATTTCCACCGCAGCCAAACGGGAAGGGAGAGGGACAGGGGGTGGTGCAAGCTCTGGGAATAATGAGAGAGCCACCCTTGCATTGATCCCCCTGACAAAGGCACCTCGGTGTGACGTCAGGGCTGCTTGCAGTGGGAATTTGGCACTTCCCACCATTGAGCTGCCGCAGCCCGAGCAGGAGCGACTTCCTGCGGGGCTGACCCCTTGCCTGGCCCTCGCTGCTCACGTGTGGCCCTGCAGACGTGTGTGGTGGCACAGGCAGTGCCACAGCCTGCTCTGGCACCGCAGCAGAGGGGCCAGTGCCTGCCCAGGGTCGGGTTTTGATGTTTGCAGGAGGCTTTGGGACGCGGCGTGCGGTGCAAAGTACGAATTGCTCCAGCCAGGAGAGCACGGCAGTGCTGAGGCAGGTTGCTCCTGGTCAGCTGGGGGTGTGGACCCCCACATGGCCCACGTGCCCAGGGACAGGCTGGGGCTGGCCCAGCTCCCACGCGTGCCCTTGCCCCGGTGAGATGCTGGCTTTCATGGACAGACAGCTCCACAGCTTCTCGGGAAGCTGCAGCCTGCCACGCTGGAAGGAAAAGCTTCCAAAGCCAGCCCTGAGAAGAGCTGACAGAGCTGGGCTGTCCCCAAGCTCGCTGTGATCCAGGGCTCTCAGGGCTGGCTCTGTTCCTAAGAGATGCTGCCGTGTGTGTGTCTCACGCTGGGGCTCCTGCTGAGCCAGGACACTGAGCTGAGCCAGCTGAGCCAGCCCTGCACTGGAACAGAAAAATTCAAGGAAGTGGCAGAACAGAGCTGGGATTCCTTGGCTGCAGTGGGGATCCCAGGGCTCAGCCCCGTGTCCTGTGCCCTGCTCTGAGTGCCAGGGCCGTGTCTGTCCCTGTGCTGGCCCAGGGGAGCAAGGGCTGCCCCT
This sequence comes from Vidua chalybeata, assembly GCF_026979565.1. Taxonomy (NCBI): domain Eukaryota; kingdom Metazoa; phylum Chordata; class Aves; order Passeriformes; family Viduidae; genus Vidua; species Vidua chalybeata. The sequence goes on from NC_071548.1 coordinate 7,218,111, forward strand.
GGGCTTGGGGTCCTGCTGCTCCTCCTTGTCTCCCCCCCCCCGTCTCACAGGGCTGAGCTGTTTGTCCCCGTGTCTCAGGTGAGCACGGGCTCACTGCAGCTGCCCAAAGGTGGGCACGGGGGTACTCCAGGAGCCCCCCGGGTCTGGCTGGGGACCCCTCCTTGCCAGCAGGGTGCTGCCTGCCCCAGCCCTGGGGTCCTGGGGTGTCCCCTGAGCTCGGTGCCTCAAAGCCTCCCTGTCCTGTCTCTGCAGGGGACGTGCTCTTCCAGATGGCAGAGGTACACAGGCAGATCCAGAACCAGCTGGAGGAGATGGTGAGTGCCCAGCCTGGCGTGCCGGGGTCCCTGGCAGCGGAAAATGCTTTTCCATGCCTTGTCCAGCCCCGCTGCCGTGGATCTGCTAAGCTCCAGAGGGTCTGCATTGCTTGGGCATCCTCTTCAGCCCCTCTGGGCCTCTCTGAGTCTGTCCCTCGCTGCTCTCAGCCCGTGCAGCCCCGCTCTGGTGCCATCCACTGCTCCCCAGGCGGGCTCTGCCAAGCACTGTGCGTTTCCTCTCTCCCTGCAGCTCAAGTCCTTCCACAACGAGCTCCTGACGCAGCTGGAGCAGAAGGTGGAGCTGGACTCCCGGTACCTGAGTGTGAGTTACGTGTGTGTGAGTCTGCACAGCCCGGGCTCCCCGGGGCTCCCCCATCCCCTGCTCCCTGCTGGGGCACGTCGTGCCGTGCCACAGCTCCTGCCCCTGCTTGCAGGAGCTCCCCGGTGTCGCTCGTGTCACCGTGCACAGGACAGCCTTGTCCCCTCTCTGCTCCCTGGGCCCTGGGGGTCCCGCTGTCCCGGGGGCTCTGCCTGTTTCTGCCCCCCCTTGGCGGCAGGAGCTGCGGCCAAGGCTCAGAGCTTTCTCCTGTGGCATCCAGGCTGCGCTGAAGAAATACCAGACGGAGCAGAGGAGCAAGGGGGACTCCCTGGACAAGTGCCAGGCAGAGCTGAAGAAACTTCGCAAGAAGAGCCAGGGCAGCAAGAACCCGCAGAAGTACTCGGACAAGGAGCTGCAGGTAGGGCTGGGGGGCACACGAGGGGGCATTCAGTGCTGCCCCTGGGGGTGGTGGGGCTGTGGCAAAGCCCTGGGTGAGGATTTGGCTGGGGGAGGGGGTGGCAGCCAGCGCTGGCACGGGCTGTTCCCACAACCACAGAGCAGAGTGGGGCTGGAGCTGCCCGCCCCTGCTCCAGACACCTCTGTCACCCTTTGCCTTCAGGGATGGCCCCTGAATTCCTGCCGTGCCTGCTCCATCCTGCCCGGGAGGGGCTTTTTCTTGTGTGTTTTCTGTGCCTGTGCCCCTTCCCCCGCCCGCGGGGGCGATGCCGGGGGCGGCCGCGGTGAATCAGAGCGGTGTGATGTGTGATGGGGGTGGGCACGGGGGGGAGGCAGAGCTCCCCACAGAGGGGGAGCCGGGCTGAGGGGCACCCCCTGGCACGTCCGGGCAGTGCCGGGGGGCTGTGGCACCGCTGGGTTCCCCTCGGCTCTCCGATGGATCCGCAGCAGGAGTTTGTGCCCTCTGCAGCCTCCACCGGCAGCTCGGGCCCGTGCTGGGATGTTCAGGGATTGCTGATGCACCAAGTGCAGCTGGCAGCGAGCTGCAGCCACAGAACCGTGGTGGAAGATGAATTCCTGAAGCCAGGAATTGTCTCCAAGGCAGGTTGTGTTGGGACCAGGGTCTGTTTCTTCCCGTGTCAGAGATCTGCGTCTGCTGGAGGGGACCTGCACACTGGTGGTGGCACTTTGCTCGTGGGGGTGAATTTGATGGCATTTAGTGGCATTTAGTCTCCAGCAGAGCGTTACAGTGAGGTTTGTGCTGGGGAAGTGACACCCTTAATTGCACTGAAATTTGGGAAATGCTGGTGTGAATCAGAGCAAGCACTGAAGGAGAAGAATGCAGCCACCATCGTCTGCTGTGGCTCAGCCTGTGGGTCCTGTGTGGGGCCAGAGCTCGGGGAGGTGCTGGAGCAGGGCTGGGGGTGCTGGAGGTGCTGGAGCAGGGCTGGGGGTGCTGGAGGTGCTGGAGCAGGACTGGGAGGTGCTGGAGCAGGGCTGGGAGGTGCTGGAGCAGGACTGGGGGTGCTGGAGGTGCTGGAGCAGGACTGGGAGGTGCTGGAGCAGGGCTGGGAGGTGCTGGAGCAGGACTGGGGGTGCTGGAGGTGCTGGAGCAGGACTGGGAGGTGCTGGAGCAGGGCTGGGAGGTGCTGGAGCAGCACTGGGAGGTGCTGGAGCACTGGGAGGTGCTGGAGCAGGACTGGGAGGTGCTGGAGCACTGGGAGCTGCTGGAGCAGGACTGGGAGGTGCTGGAGCACTGGGAGCTGCTGGAGCAGGGCTGGGAGGTGCTGGAGCAGGACTGGGGGGTGCTGGAGCTCTGGGAGGTGCTGGAGCAGGACTGGGAGGTGCTGGAGCAGCACTGGGAGGTCCTGGAGCACTGGGAGGTGCTGGAGCAGGACTGGGAGGTGCTGGAGCACTGGGAGGTGCTGGAGCAGGACTGGGGGGTGCTGGAGCAGGACTGGGGGGTGCCAGCACACTCCCCCGTGTCCAGCCCGCTGTGGTGGAGGCTCTGCTGTTCTCCAGAGCAGCTGAAACCACTCCTGAGCGTGGTGTCTCCACAAGTCCCAGCTTTGCAATTCCTGCTGAGTAAGAAAAGCCCTCTCAGGCCCTGAGCCCAGCGTGGGGGGATCAAACCTCTGTCACCCCCACCTGTGAGAGCTGCTGCCAGCGGCAGCCCCGTCCTGCCAAAGCCCAGGCAGGGATCCCCATCCCACAGGAGGAGGAGGGAAGGCATCCCAGCTGGGATGGAGGGTGGGCTGAGCCTCCTGCTGTGATGTTCAGGGATGGGGCACTCCTGTTAGCACAGCTCTCGGGGCAGGGAAACAGGATCAGAGCTCTTTGCCTTTAATCTTTCAGCAGTAAGTATTTAGGAAGTGCTTATCTCCAAAAAAGCTTTATGATGGCTTTTGAGCTTACAGAGCTACGAGACCCTTCCAGCTCAGAGTTTTCTGTGATTCCGTGGCTGCTCTGCTGCACTCGGCGGGGGTTTGCTTTGCCTTAGATCTAAACACAAAGTTAAAATTGCTGAATGCAGCCAAGAGGGCACTTCCCCTCTCTTCTCTGCTGACTGCAGAGCTGGTGTTTCCTCAGCAGAAAAAGGTTTTGGGTTAAAACCCTCGACGCTGTTTTAGCTCTGCCTGGGCATTGGAGAGAGGGGGGACTGCAGTAAGTGGGGTCCAGCCTGGAACTGTGTGGGTGTTGGTGCTGGCCTGAGGAGAGAGCCTTGTTTGGGGCTTTGGGGAGCTGGAACTGGGCTTTGGGGAGGTGAAACCAGGTTTGAGTGGATCGGGAGCATCTACAGAGCTGTGTGGGGCTTTGCTTTCCTCAGCCTGGTTAAAGCAGAGCCACAGGCAGCCTGGTTTGTTGAGCTGGCCCAAAGCCACCCCTGTGGCCACTTGCCAAACCTCTGGTGGTCTCCTCGGAGCCGCTCAAGCACCTGGGGATGGTTTTGGGATGCTGACAGCTGCGCCAGGCTGGTGCCTGGGGACCACAGACCCATCAGCCAGGGCTGGCTGGAGTCTCCTGATGGGCTGTGGCTGGTTCCTTCTCTCCTCGTGGGAGAAGCTGCTGTTGATGCAAGTGTCACCTCCTTGGAGGCAGCAACAACATCTTGCTCTTCTGAAGGCTGGTCCCCGTGAAGCTGCTGGAGCAGCCGCCAGCCAGGAGTCTGATGCTCTGTCATCATCTTCCTTCATATTTAATGCTCCAGGAAGCAGAAGTGCTCCTTTCTGCCTCCTCACCACTCGTGCAGTGACCACATCTTGTCATCACCTGCCAGTGAGATGGGTGGCTGAGACACGTGGTGGCAGCAGCAGGACTGTCCTGCAGGGACCTCGGGGTTTATGTAACACTTCTCAGAGTGAGAGTGGGTTTGGGGCCACCCAGGCCCTGCTTTTGGCAGAGGACAGCCCTTGGCTAAATCAATCACAACAGCCCAGACATCTCGCCTGTTCCATTCAGCTGTTCCCCTTTTATAAAGCAGAAATAAATACTGGGGCTCAGCAGGGACTGCACACAGCAAAGGCTGGGGAGCAGAAGCTTTGGAGCAGGGGGCTGAGGGGGTGTGATGATCACAGACTCTTGCAGGAGGCTTCTCCTGAGCTGCACCAGCCCCTTGTTGCATGGAAGAGAGCTGCTCCAGGCTGGTCTGCGAGTCCCACATCACCTGACCCCTGCCTCCTGCTGGTTTTGTGCAGGTTTCCAGCTGAGGATGAGTGTTGCAGCATGAAGTGGCTGGGGAGTTAACACACCTCGTGGTCTGCAGCCCAGGCTCACGTAGCTCTAAACCAGCTCCAAGGGGCACCAGGCTGCAGGAGTGGTTTCCCAGCCCCTGTCCTGGTCAGGAGCAATGCTGTGCTTGGGGGCTGTTGCTGCTCAGTGTCACATTAAGCCAGGCTTTTATTCCTTGTGAATCAGTCCCGAGCTGCTGCTCCACGCAAGGAGAGAGGGCTGAGAGCCTCTCGTGCCTCATCTTCCTCGTGGAGTGACTGAGATGGGGCTTGACCTGTGTTGAAAACCGGGAGAGCAAACCAATCCCATTCACTTCACATCTCTGATGAAGAAGAATGAAAACAATATTAAGATTAAACAATTGCCAAGGAAGCTCAAGTGCTGTAATTTCATTAAAGGCTGGTTGTGATCAGGCCATGAAATCAAGGTCATGATGGGTTTGGGACCTGGATTGAATCAGCAGCTCAGCAATGAAGTTATGTTGGTTCAAAGTATTTATCAAATCATATTAGCACTGTGAGCAATTGGATTTCTGCATGGGGCTGAGACAAAACTGGCTGTAATTCAGCCTAAATAGCAATGCTGGGGCTGGGTGTTTGTCCTGAAAGGCTGTGCCTGACCCAGGTGACAGTGGGGGCTGAGCTCAGCCTCTGCCTTCACCCACCCCTGCTCCCATGGGAATGTTCTAAACATTAAATACCACTGTGCCAAATAACCTGTGGGCTTTTATCAACTTTTGTCATTGAAACCTCATTTGGATATTCCCATCAGGAGAAATAATTTTAGGTGTAGGTCAGGAAGCTCCAAATGACACGGAGCTTGCACAAACCAGGCTACGAGGTTTATGTGAAAGTCAAACAGGGAAGGACTCCGAGCTCAGCGGCTCCAGGTGACTCTGTCCAGCTTTCACTGGGGTTTAGGCTGAGCGAGGACATGTGCCCAAACCCAGCAAGAGAAGAGAAGCCCCTTCCAGCATCTAAAGAGGCTCCAAGAGAGGGACTTTGGACAAGGCCTGGAGTGACAGGACAGGGGCAATGGCTTCCCACTGTCAGAGGGCAGGGTTAGATGGGAAACTGGGGGAGAAATTCTTCCCTGTGAGGGGATGAGGCCCTGGCAGAGGGTGTCCAGGGAAGCTGTGGCTGCCCCATCCCTGGGTGGGGCACATCCTGGAAGTGCCTGTGCAGCTCAGGGCTGGGTCGTGAGCACTCGGGCACCAAATCTGTGCAGGGAGCTGCTGATCCTGCCCTGAGGAACGTTCTAGGCAGGAGAAGGTGCAGCCAGCATCCCCCTGCTGCTCTGCTCTCTGGATTTTATGTAACACCGATGTGGCAGCAGGGCAGGGCTGGGGCTGCTGCAGATGTGACAAAACGAGGGGAGACAGCCCTTCCCGGGGGAGGGGGGCAGCCCGGCGCCCCCGGCCCTGGGGCTGGCTCCCCAGGATCCGCTCTGCCTTTCCCATCACCTCAGATAAGCAGCAGCAGCCCTGGCCCAGCTGTGATCCCCACGGAGCTTTGGCTGCAGCCGGGCTGCTGGGCAGCACAGCAGGGCCAGGTCTCCCCTTCTCCTGCCTGGGGGTGCGGGTGCTGTGCGGGGCAGGGGGGGGTTGTCCCCACCCTGGGAGACCTGCAGGGCTCTGCTGTGGTTCTGGGGGGCTCCCGCAGGCTCAGTGTCCCCGCAGAAGGCAGGGAAATGGCTTTGGGCTCCTGTGGTGGCCAGTGGTGGCCATTCCTTGTTTTATTTGCCATATTGCAGGAGAGGATGGGTCAGGGCTCATCCTGAGCTCTGCTCTCCTTCCTGGCTGTGGAAGAGCCTGGGATATCCCCGGGCTGGGATCCAGGGGGTCGTGCCTGGCTGGACACACCAGCCAGCCTCCCTCGGTGGCACACGGGGCTGGGGGGGGCTGCAGGAGGGGACAGGAGGGGACAGTGCCTCCCCCGAGGCCGCTCCAGGGTCTGCCAGCTGCCTCACAAGCAGCAGTTTCTGGGAATGAGGAAAAGCTGTCCGGGCTGAGGACGCCTGGCTGCTTGCTCTGCTCGTTTTGCCTCTGTGCTGTGGTGGGGTTTCAGCAGGTTTGCCTTGAGTCTGTTCCCCAGCTCAGATGCTCTTGCCCTGCTAATCAACCTAACTTCTTTTTTATCCTGTCCAATTTCTAGCTGTTCTCCCTCATGATTGCCTAAGCAAATCCTCCCTCCTCTCCATGTTTACTCCTTCCAGGTATTTCAGCCTGCTGCATCGATCCAGCACAGTCCTCTCTCTTCCCTGACCTTTCCTTTCTCTTCTCCCACTGCTCTGTGCTGCTGGTCCTGACCGATCCCTCCTTGGGATGAGAGCTGGAGCTGGCACAACCCCTCCCTGCTCTGCATCCCTCCTGGTGCTGGGTGGAAGCGTGTCTGCCACGTGCTCCCCTTGGCTTTCTGGCCCCAGAATTCATGCCTGTGCTGTGCTGGTGACCCCAAGGCAGCTCCTGCCTGCTGGGGGGTCCCCTCTTGTCCCTGGAGCCAGCCCTTGGCTCAGCCTGGTCGGTGCCAAACACACTGAGAAGGATCTGGAGTGATGATTTCTGTGGTGGTGGAGCTCAGCGCTGCCCTTGGCTCGTTTTCCCTGTGTTTGCACGTTCCAGGCTGGGATGGGAGGTCTGAACTCATTTCCCAGCGAGGCTGTGGTTATCAAAGGCTCGGCTGGAGCTCGCTGCTGCTCCACCTGCGCCGACAGCAGCGCGTGCTCCTCGCAGCTCCGGCCCTGACACTCCTCAGCTGCTCTTTGATCCCCACCTCCCCGAGGAAGCTGTCGCCGTGGCGTTGGGGAGGCGGCAGGGCTGCGTGCCCTGTGCGGGACGACAGCGGCTGCTCGAGCTGGCACTTGGCAGCAGCTCGTTCCCTTTTCAGCTCGTTCCCTTTTCATCTGCTCGTGCTCCCAGTTCCCCGGCTGACCCGCGGGGTGACTCGCTTTGGCTCTGGCTGTGCCGCTGCCCGCCCTGGCTCCAGCCCCGCTCCTGTGCCCACTCCGGGGGTTCCCTGGCGGGGCCCCCGCAGCCGGGGGTGCCCCAGGAGCGGGCAGGAGCCAGCCCGGCCCCACGGCAGCATCCTGGAAGAATCCCAGCAGGCAAAGCCTCTGCCCGGCGCCGCCACGTGCTGACACTGCTAATTAGGTCAGCGGCTCCCGGTGAATTGGAAGTGGATGCGGGAGGCGGGGGGGCGCGGCACGGGGGAGTTATTTGAGGCCTCTCCAACCTAGAAACCCAGAAAAGATTTTCTGGAGCTGTTGGGTGGCTCTGGTGTGTGGCCCTGGCTTTGGGCGCGACCGCCGCCCCGGCTGCCTCCCTGCCTGCTCGCATCACAGATGGGATTTCTTTCTCCTCCTTCAAACTGGGAATTTTATTTAGACGATTCTTAACCCGTGAATTTGAAGCTGACAACCTCGATCAGTCAAGGTCTCAGTTTACAGTGCAGTGCTTGAGTGGTTTGTGCTTGTCAGTGGGGTCCTGGGGAAGCTGCTGAACCTGGCAGGGAAGCACCTTGCCCTTACAGGGCATCAGGTCATGCCAAGCTGAGAAAGGTGTTTGGCTGTGGTTCAGAGTGTGGGGTGGCTGAGATTTCCCCCTTTTCTGGGGAATGGAGACGAGAGCAGCAGCCCTGAGGGTCCTGGTGGGCACCTGGCTGCAGGTGAAGCCTCACTCCTGGGTAAGGCAGAGCTTCTCCTTGGAGTGCAGTCCCGAGATCTTACACTGTGCTTTGTGTGTTACTTTTCCCCCGTGCATCTGGCATACTTAACAGGCTTTTCATTTAAATTTGCCTTTCTGGGCGTTATCTGAAAGCCCACTGTCATTCTGAGCAAACCCAAACTGAAAACCACCTCGTGAACAAGGAGTGTCGCTCGCCATTTTGTGATGGAATAACGTGTAAAATCAAGGCTGTGGATAAATCAATGGCACACGGAGCATATTTACATAAAGTATATAAAGCTCTGAGTACTAAGTTTAGAGCGTGGGCTCTGCGCTCGCGGAGCGGCGTGTTCCGACTGGCTGAGACAAGCCTTTCCTCAGCACAGGAATTAGCAGGAGCCTTGCAAAACCAGCCTGAGAGCAGGGGTGTAAATAAGGCTTGTACCTGCGTATTTAAATCCTGCTGAAAGCTGGAGCTCTCACGCTGCTAGGATCAGGGTTGCTCCCTGTGTTGTGGTGTGCCTGGGCTGGAGCCGTGCCCGCCCGCCGTGCCTGACCCAGCCATGGGGATCCTGCAGGGAATCGTGGCGGGATGGGCCTCGTGCTACTGAGCCAAATTAGCTGGAGCTGAGCTCTTTTCACTCCTCACCTTCTCCTTCTTGATGGCCCAGTTAGTAAATTAAGCAGGATGATGGGGGGAAAATTAAATTTAATTAAATTAATGGGGATCGGGGTCTGTGTGTGCTCCTGCTCTCCTGCTATTTCAGGTGCCGTCAGGGTTGCGCTTTCCTTCCAGAAATGGGGCTCTGCAGGAGGGGGAGCGTTGTCCTGCCCCTTCCCCTGGGGTAGAAACGTCTTGTGGAGCTGCCCGTGGTGTGGAGGAGTGTGGGCATCACGCTCTGCCCGTCCTGGGTGTAGCTGTGCTGGAGGGGCTGGGGGCTCTTCAGGCTGGCACTGGGGCATCCATTCCCCAGCTCCCATCACCGCTGCCAGGCTGCTGCCTCTGGGCTCTGTCCCTGCGCTGTTCCCAGGCTAATAATACCCAGGAGGAGGCGGCGTGCTGCCGGCCCGAGCCCACGGCAGGAGCGGTGCCTTCCCCAGCGCATCCTCCTCCTCCTCCTCCTCCTCCTCTGGTGCCTGCATCGCTCCTCCGGGGGCTTTGTGTGCCAAGATTTGCTGCTGCCTCCTCCTGTGCCACGCTGCCCCAGCGCCTCTGTGCTGGCACAGCCCGGCTGTGCCCCGTGTCTCTGCCTCGGGGTGATGCCAAAACCTCCATCCCTTCCGCCTGTGTGCCCAGTGGCATCAGCTCAGCTCCCTCTGCTTATTCCTCCTCATGGCCGCAGGCGTTTGCACTGGATTTTCTCATTCTGGAGGAAAAAATTCTCTTTGAAATAGGGTTGTTGGTTGCAAAATGGGTTTTTAATCCGTTTCTCCCTGACACGCTTTCCTTCACCCAGGTTGGTGCAATGTGGGGAGACCCAAAACCTGCTGGCTACAGCACGAGCCCTGCGCTGGGTTTTGCTCTCAGGGGGTGCTTGGAGCAGGGTGGGAGCCAGGAGCAGGTCCAGCCCCAAAATAATCCCCCTTTGAAGTCTGGAATGTCACTGAATCTTGCTGCTTTTGTTGGTTTGCTCCATTTTATGTATCTCTTAATAAATATTGTAACATGCTAAAAATAACTGATAACCGTGAAGAAGCAGCAAAGCTGCTTCGGGCCCTGAATTTCCAGTTTAATTCCCATCTCAGAGAAGCTTGGGCTGCCTGAAGCAGGTCCAGCCCTGCCTGGGCTGGGGGTGTTGTGGCTTTCCAGTGTCGTGGTCCCACTGTGCTAGGGAAGAGGTGGTGGCAAGGAGGTGTCAGTGTGGGACAGTGATGGGCAAGAGGTGCTGCTCTCAGAGCCTCGGTGGCTGCTCCCCTGGTGCCACGTGGCAGGTGGAAGCTGGGAGCATCCAAAGGGATGAAGGGAGGAGGAAGTGGCCGGGTCAGGGAGCTGCGGGCACCTCGTGTGTTCTGTATTCAGGGAGGCTGGTGGTCCCTGGAGTCCCCTGTGCCACCTCTCCATCACACAGGGCAAAGCAGCCGGGTTTCCCCAGCCCAGCCCTTGTGGTGCTGGCAGAGCCCAGCGTGGCACAGCCGTGCTGGCACCCATCACGTCGGGAGAGCAGGAGCCAGAGGAGGAGCCTCCAGCTGCTCCTGGCAGGGCCACAGTGTCTGCCAGTCCAGGGTGTGGCACCAGGGAACAGCCAGGGCGTCCTGTGCCAGGGTGTGGCACTGCCCCGGCACCACCTCTGTGTCCCCTGTGGTAAATACGGAGTGACGGCGCTGCCGGGAGTTTCAGAAGCGCTGGCGGCCCTGTGTGTGGCAGGGTCCCTGTGCCATCCCTCGGCAGCGGGCAGGGACTCGGCACAGCCCGGGGGCTGCGGGGGCCGCTGCCAGTCCTGGGGCCGCCAGGGCAGCCCCCGGCCCCCGGCAGCGCCTCCGAGCCCGGGTGGTGAGCGGGCGGCCGCTGGGTACAGCTCGTCCCGTGCAGCCCACGGGCTGAGTCAGCGCCTCTGCGTGGGGGGCTCCGATGAGTAAGGGCGGGCTGGGGGCTGTGCAGGCACACGTGTGTGTCCCTGTGTGTGTCCCGTGCCGGGGTCCCGCCCGCGCCGCCCGCCCCTTCTCCGCGGCTGCCGCGGCACCGCCTGCCCCGCGGCGCTGCCGGCAGCCCCCTCCCTGCTCCTCTCCCTGTTCCAGTACATCGAAGCCATCAGCAACAAGCAAGGGGAGCTGGAAAACTACGTCTCCGATGGCTACAAGACAGCCCTGACGGAAGAGAGGAGACGGTTCTGCTTCCTGGTAGAGAAACAGTGCGCGGTGGCCAAGAGCGCCATCACCTACCACGCCAAGGTGAGTGGCACCCGCCGGAGCCAGTCCTGGCTGCCCTGGCACTGGGTGGAGGCTCCCAGCTCAAGCTGCGTCCCGTAGAACAGCCTGATATCCCAAAAGGCACAGCTGGTGCAGCCCCTGCAGCTCAGGGACCCGAGGGGGTGACTCCAGGGAAGGTGCCCCCAGTAGGAGCAGCTGCTGCAAATCCCTCTTGCCCGTGAGAGCTCCACATCCCTCCTGCCCATGGCTGCCCCCATGTCCTGCACCAGGGCTGGAGCTGCCCCCTGCCCGCCTGGGAAGCTGCAGCACCTGCATGGGTCTGGAGCAGAATCCATCCATCCAGACGAGGGCTGGTGCTGCTCCTGCAGCCTCGTTCTCCCGTTCTGGTTGTTCCCCACCACCTCCGTGGCTCACAGCAGCCATCTGTCACTGCCACGCTTGGCACTGGAGCAGGAGAGGGAGTTGGGATTAGTCAGCTCTGTCCTGGCACATCCACAGCATGGATCCACGCTTGGCTTGGCGAGTGGAGTGCAGGAGGGGAAAAAACACCCCCCAGGGCTGGCGGTCAGCAGGAACGAACCAAAACCTTGCTGCAGCAGCACGCAGAGGCTGATATTGCAGGAGGGACTTGGCCAGTGGCTTGTCCAGAGCGTGGTGTGTGTCCTGCTAAAAACTCCGTTGTGCTGCTGCCCGTGGCTCCTGCAGGATGCTCATGAGGCTGGACCTGCTGGCTGGTGTTGGGGAAATGTGCAGGGATTTTGAAATTGCATTTAGAGGGGGATTTTGATATGCAGAACCACATTTTGTCTCCAGATGAGGCAGAGCAGAGACATAGGGTCACCTTTGGCTGTATTGGGGAGTGACCTCGAGGGGGTTGGGACATCTTCCCCCTCTGAGTCACACAAGGGGATGCTCGTACATTCTGGGTGAATAAGGACAAGTTTGGCTCCCATTTATTTCCCCCTTGGAACAATTGGCTGCCAGTCCTGCAGGCATGGAGCAGTGGGGCTTGCATGCAGCACAGGGGCCTGGAGGCCGTTGGGGCTGAGCACCCAAAGGAAGCAGCTCATCCCTCGGGATGTGGGGACAGCCTGGAGCACGGGCTGTGCCCTGCCAAGCTTTTGGGTCAGTTTTATTTCTCTGTTCCACGTGGGGCCCAGCTCCCTGCCCAGCTCCCTGCAGCCTGGAGACGCTGCACACAGGATATCTTGGAATAAACTGGGGAGATGGATTACCTTTTCCTTCCCTCATTCCCATTTTTCATGACACCTGCCTGGCTCTGCTGCCATCGGAGCCTGGAAGCAGGATGTCCCTGTGTGTTATCTTGCCTGTGCCATGCACGGAGCCATTGATCAATCCCAGACCGGCTCAGCCCCGGATCCGTGTGGTGCTGCCCAGGGAAGGGGGGCAGACCACCTGCACCCCTGTGCCCTCACGCCTCGTTTTGCTCTTGCAGGGGAAGGAGATGCTGACGCAGAAGCTGCCGCTGTGGCAGCAATCCTGCTCGGACCCCAACAAGATCCCGGACCGCGCCATACAGCTGATGCAGCAGATGGCTGCCAGCAGCAATGGCACCATTATGCCCAGCCCTCTGTCCACATCCAAGTCCAACCTCATCATCTCTGATCCCATCCCTGGTGCCAAACCTCTCCCTGTCCCCCCGGAGCTGGCACCTTTTGTAGGAGTAAGTATCTCTGGTGGAAGCTGTCCTGCCCTTCTGAGCAAAGCCGGAGGGATGAGGCCAGGCCGGTGTCACCGCTGTCCTCGGCAAGTTGCCCTCGGATGGACTGTCACTGATGGCAGGGATGGGCAGCCCCGTGCTGGGCCATCCTGGGATGTGGGGAGGAGCTTGACCTGGGGACGGGCAGCCTGTCCCACCCCATCCCAGCAGAGTCACTGAGCTCTGGCAGAGCCAGGCGCTGTTTGAGGAGCCCACGGGCTGGACCTGCCTGTCCAGGCCGGTCCCCGAGCTGTGGGACTGAACCCAGGTACCCCAGTAACGGCAGGAGAAAGGCCTGGAGTGACCTGTGGGATGAAGGACCCTTCAGAAGAGAGTGTCCCACTGATGTGGTGACACGAGCTGAGCATAGCACTCAGCAGGGAATTGTCAGATTTTGGGGAGCTCAGAGCAGTAAGATACCACAGAGGTGACCCCACTGCTCCACCCAGAGCAGCTTGGTTTGGCTGGGAACTAAACCCAACAGGACGAAGCTCCGATTTGCCTCTCTCCCTGGAGCTGTGTCCCACTGGGGAGCTGCAGTGGGATGGCCCTGGAGCTGCAGGGGGTGCCCTAACGAAGCCACTCGGTGTCCCCCTCCCCTCCTCTCTCGTAGCGCATGTCGGCGCAGGAGGCCATGCCAGTGATGAACGGAGTCTCAGGCTCTGACAGCGACGGGTACAACCACTGGTCTGAGATGAAGCCAGCACAGCCCAAATCTTTATCTCCTCCCCAGCCTCAGAAGCAGCTGAGTGACTCTTACTCCAATACACTCCCAGTTCGCAAAAACGTGCCACCGAAAAACAGCTACGCCTCAGGTGAGGCCCCGGCCCCGCTGCCGGGGGCCCTGGCGCCGGCTCTGCCGGACGGTGCCCGCAGGAGAGGTCCAGGGGACCGGGTGGGGATGGTTGCTGGGGGTGCTGGTGGTGAGGGGACAGTGACCACAGCATCCCTGCAGCGTCAAGTGCTGCTTGTGCCTCCTGGACGTTAGGAAATGCTGGAGCTGGGCTCTGCCCTGGGGTCTCCCAGGGATTTCCAGGAGGAAAATCTTGTGGAATCTGGCACGGGGAACCTGCTCCCTTTGCCGTGGCTGGTGGGTGATGCCGAGAGCCTGATCCTGCTTGTTGAGGGGGAAGGTGTGAGTCACACTGAAGGCTGTAGTACAACCTGGGCTGAAACAAGGAGGGGTTGGGACCTGTCCTGTGCCTGGGGATGGCCTTGGGGTGAAGGATTTGGGGCACCCACTGGTGTCTGTTCCCCCAGCTGAAAACAAGACACTGCCACGCTCCAGCTCCATGGCCGCCGGGCTCGAGAGGAACGGCCGGACGAGGGTGCAGGCGATTTTCTCGCACGCTGCCGGGGATAACAGCACCCTCCTGAGCTTCAAGGAGGGGGACCTCATCACACTGCTGGTGCCCGAGGCCCGGGACGGCTGGCACTACGGAGAGAGCGAGAAAACCAAAATGTGAGTGTGCTGGGTGTCCTCGGGAGCAGCCTCGTCTCCGTGGACAAACCTGGGTTTGGCTTCATCCCCGCCTTTGCCTTTCAGGAGGGGCTGGTTTCCTTTCTCCTACACACGGGTCCTTGACAATGATGGCAGCGAGCGGGTCCACACCAGGTAGGAGCGTGGTGTGGGGTGACAGCGAGTCTGTGTCCTTGGGGTGGGACTTAGGAATTCCTTTGGAATTCTCCTTAGGAACAGCAGCACAGCGGGGTGGTTGCTGGCTCTGGGTGGCTTTTGCCACGAGCGGGTGGGTGGCCTGGGGGTCCCCGCACGGAGCTGACGCCTCTGCTCTGGGCCCCCCAGCCTGCAGCAAGGGAAGAGCAGCAGCACTGGCAACCTGCTGGACAAGGACGACATCTCCATCCCGCCGCCAGACTATGGCATGGCCTCCCAGGCCTTCCCGGCACAGGGCGGCAACACCTTCAAGCAGCGGCCGTACAGCGTGGCCGTGCCCGCCTTCTCCCAGGTGAGCTTCTCCCGCCGGCTTCTCCCGCTCCGGGGGGGCGTTTGAGCACTGGGGGATGCTGGAGCAGATCCCTGGGCACAGTCCCTGCTGCGCTGGCCAGGGCTCTGCAGCTCCCTGTCCCACTGGGATGGGACGAGCGGGAGCGTTCCCGGTCCCCGTCCCAGCGTGCTGCGGATGCGTGGGGGTGCCGAGGGCGGCTCTCCAACCTCTGTTCGTTGTTTTAGGACTACCTAATGCCCTATGGGTGTGCAATTAAAGACTATTCCAGTGGCCTCTGCCAAGCACCCTCCGCTCACTACAAGCCTTACGCTAGGTCGACAGCTGTAAGTCTGACGCTTGCAATGTTTCCCTTGGGATTTATGGAAATTTGGCTGTTTTGTGCCTGGTGATCCGCGTGCCTTGCCTGGGCCCTGCTCCTGCCCAGCACCTCTGCTGGGGTGAAGGGATGCAGGGAGCCCATGGATGGGGAGAAACGGGCAAGGCACGGGGAGCAGTGGCACAAAATGGCCCCGTAAACCCCCAAAGGACAACACTTGCCGACTCCATGGGAGTCTCCCACCAGAAACAGGCTGCTCACAGGCAGCTGGAAGTGTTTTCTCTGGCATGTGCCACTTCAAGCCGGTGACAGTCCCGTGGGGACACTGGGGCAGATCCTGGACAGGATTCCAGAGTGTCCAAAGCAAGCCCAGGGCTTCTTGGATAACAAGCCAGGGAGAGGATGCACAGCAGATGGGATCAGCCTAACCCAGGAGCTACTGGTGTAGGGGAGCTCTCCTACCACAATGAGCACAGTGGGATGAGCCATGCTGGCATCATGTGCTGGCAGATGGGGAGAGGACGAGGAGGGAGAGAGAAGGGCAGTCAGCACCGACCCTTCCACAGGGCACGTCAGCTGGGATCTGGTCCTCTCTGCAGGGAGTGGGGTGGAAGCACAGCCCCACTTCTTGCTGTTTTGCTGGGGTTTCTCAGCAGGATTTGCTGCTGGGGTTGGTATTTTGGGACTGGGAACATTCCTGGGAAGGTGGGAATGTGGGTCTCTGGTTGCTGGTGCATGGCCAGCTCGAAGGCCAGAGACTCTCCCTCTTTCCTGCAGTTTTCTCCATGTTTGTCATGGAGAGCAGAGCTGCTCCAGTCGTATCCCAGGGCAGGCCCTTGCTCAAGGAGAGATGTCCTTGAGGGATGTTCTCCAGGCCTGGTCCCCACCTGCCCCTCGGTCCCTCCCTGCAAAGCCTGCTCAGCACCGGCTAAAGGAGAAAATGGTCCAAAACCCTGTGGGTTTCTGGTGGGAGTGAATACAGGCAGCCCCTCTTTGCACAGAACATTTCACTGGTGTCTCAGTCGTGCAGCCCTTTTCCAACAGTCTCAGCATCTCAGCAGCAGCCAGAGCTCTGTTCCTCAGAGGGGCTGGGCAGAGCAGAGCAGGGCTCTCCCAGCAGTCGCTTTTCCATGTCTGGCCAGATAAATCCTACAGGGAGTGGTGGAACTTCAGTCCCTGCTGTCTGAATCCCACTCCAATCATCTCCATATCTTCCGTTCCTCTCCAAATGCATCAGGGTCTTGATGCACTTTGGTTTGTTCATGTGACCCTCCGGTGGCACTTGAGCAGGCACAGCCCTCACTCTGCTTCCTTCCCTCTTCTCCACAGGGTCTCGACGACTACGGGACGAGGTCCGTCAACAGGTAAGATGTCACCTTCCCGTCACATTCCCTGCGAGCTGTTGGTGTTGGCTGTGGGCAAAGCCGTGGGGCTGTGACCCCACAGGGGTCCCTGCATGGGCTCCCCGGGGACTGGCACTGGCTGGGATGGGGCCAGGTCTCATCTGTGAGAGGGGGGGGGGACGCAGGGAGGGCAGGTCCCAGCGCCAGCCTGGTGTCCCCAAGCTCGTGCTCCTCCAGAGAGTCGCGTCTCCCGCCCTCCTCCAGGCTCACGCCTGGATAGGGAAGCCACGGAGAGCCCACGCTCCGGGGCCTTTCCTCCATCCCCTCTGCCTCGGAGCTGCCCCGTCTCGCTCCTGGGGCTGAGCCCGAGCCCGTGGCTGGGTGGAGCTCGCCGCCCGGCCGTGGTGGGTCCCACGGTGCCGCGAGGGGAGCTGGGCTCGCTCCCGGCTCGCTGCTGCCCCGCGGCCACTCTGGCATCTCTGTGCTTTGTTCCGCAGCGGCAGTGGCAGTTTGGTATCAACGGTGTGAGGACACCTGGGCTCGCAGCGGCCCCTTGCTGCTTGGAAGAGCTTTCTGCTTCTTTCCCCCACCCCCCCCTTTTTTTTCCTTCCCTTTCGTTTCTCTTTCTCTACTTCTTTTGGATTTGAAACTCTTGTGATCTTCAAGGAAACCATGGTGCTTCTCACCCCTCCCTGGTGTTCACAGTGCCCTTGTTTCTGAAGCCTTTTTGGAGCAGAAACTGCTGCCAGGTCTGTGCTCACAGCCCAGGTGCAGTTGTCACTCAGTGGGACCCGGTGTTTGTCCTCCCGTGTGATGTTAGCAGTGCCCTGTCCCCCCCAAGGGGCCGCGCCGGCCGCCCCGCACGAGCCTGGACCAAACTCCCAGACTGGATCACATATGCATGGCCTCTGGTGTCCGTACTGTTACTGAGCATCCGGGATGCCCGTGCCCGGGATGCCATTCCTGGAGGGGGGGGCAGCGTCCCCGCGCCTCCCCCTCGGCCCGATCCGCTTCCATCCCGCCGTGGTGGCTTTGGGAGAAGCGGATGGCACAGAGCTCCCGCCCCGGGGAAAGGGCTGCTTCTGGGCTGGGGTCCCGCCGGCCGTGGGAACCCCCCCGGAAGGGTTACTCCTGGTTGTTTTATAAATATATATATATATATATATTTTTTGTAGCAAGGTATTGTTACCTCACGTTAGGGCTGGGGCTCCGAGGGCTGCTCGCGTGCCCAAACCCGGCTTGAGCGAGGCAGTGCCCGGGGGGCTCCCACCCCGCACTGGGGGTCCCGCTCCCGCACTAGCCCGGCCGTAGCCCTCCCAGTGCCCGTGGCCGTCTCCACTGCAAAGCTGTTCACGCTTTTTTCTGATGTGATTTTTAAGACCTCTGACATTGCCTGTTTACTGGGACATTGCTGGCAATAGACCCCCCCGCCCCCAACCAGTTTTTGGGTTATCTCCTTGCCTACGGGCGGCACACTGTTCTGAGCCCCTCCTGCATCGATGTCCGAATTTTGCTAAGGATTTTTAACCCAGGATATTTCACGATGAATGGCTGAATGTAGAGGGGGAAAAAAAAAAACAAAACAAACCACAAACCCAGCCTAGCAAAGCCTGTGTGGAGATTGTCAAGTGCTGAAAAACCTTTTTTTAAAAGCCAGAGAGAATTGTGCCCTGTACTGAGTTATTGTTTGAATAAAAGTTTTATTTATTGCATTGAGCTGGGCCTCGGTGTCTTTTTCGGCTGCCGTGCCTGCGTGCTGCCCTCACCGCCTGCATCGCCCACCGCGCATTCCCAGGCCGTGTTTTTGTTCCCTGCTCCGTCCCCGGGGACGCTGCCTGTGCGCTCAGCCCCGCCGGCACTAAACAGCTTCGCTGAGCGGGAGCAGCGACAGCTGCTTTAGGGCCGGGTCCCCCTCCCTGAGCATCTGAGGGGTGATGCTGCTCCTGCTCCCGCATGCCAAGGCTCCGGCTGCGCTTTCCCGGCGGTGGGAAAGTGGCGATGGCCGGCACGGGGGGGAAGGAAGCCGCCCCCTCCCTTCCGCAGCCCCCGCCGTGCCCGGCCGCTGCACTCCCACAGCTCCCGGCTGGCCGTGCCCTTCCTTCCCCTCCTCACAGCACCAGCGACTCTATAAACACCACTTTTCCTCCTTTTTCTTCTTTTTCCTCCTGTTTCCTCTGCCCGCCGGCGCTGCGTGCGGGGTGGCCAGCGGGCTGTCGGGCCAGGTGGCCACCGGCCGGCTCGTGGCCTTAAGTCTCTCCTTAACCACGACCTTCTGTTCCCATCAAGCGTCCCGGCGTCCTCCAACCTGCCTTCTGTTTCCCTTGCAGCCCCGATGTTGAAGTGGCCAGGTTTTGAGGTGCCCCTGCCCGTAGTTAGTAAGTGACGGCGTCGCGGGGCCGAGCCCTGGGTGCGCTGGGCAGCGGGTGACGCCGCGGGGCTGCGCGGGGACGGTGCCACCGCTCTGCTTCCCGCTGCGCCGGCCGAGCGCGTCCCCTCCCTCCGCCACCGCTTGTCCCCGTCCCGCTGGCGGCTCCCCGGCTGCCTGTGCTGCTCGCCCCGCTGCCGCGGCTGCGCTTGCCGGGATGCTGAGCTGCTGCTGCTGCCCCGCTCCCCGTAACCAGCCCTTTGGTTGTAGGTGTCCGCTGGCCCCAGCCCCGTCCAGCGGCGCGGGGCACGTCCGCACTAACCGCAGGTTTTTTTTGAGCAGCTTTTTTTTTTTGTTGTAGACTCGTCCCAGGAGCCTCCTGGTCCTGGCCCCAGGGACGGGATGCAGGAGCCTCGCCAGGAGTCGAGACCCTCCTCGGTGGCACTGCAGAGCCTGGAGAGCTCCTTCCCCATTTCTCTTTGATCCATGAGCTGCTTTCCCTGGAGCTGCAGGCTCCATCCCAGTGGCTCTTCTCTGCCAGTACAGAAAGAGTTAAATGAGCCCCGGGTGACTCATCAAAGCAACTTTTCCTCTCCCTCCAGTCCTGAGAATCTATTTTGGCATCTTGGGAGGGAAAGTGATCTAAGCAGCTGCATTAATTAGGTGTGAAATTAATTACCCTATTTTTAAGCAAAAGTAATTTATCTTTTAAGGAAAGAAAAAGCGAATGTGGAGAGGTGAGGGATGGCAGAGAGGGGGCCTGGGGCTGACAGTGAGACCCTGTCCCAGAAGGGTGCAGGTCCCAGCATCTTCCTTTCTGCTCTGGGAGATGGCTGGGGACATCCCAAAGCTTCTGGGGACATCCCAAAGGTGCTCGGTGCAGGTGCACATGGTAACCACAGCACTTTACCTGAACCCACGTCAGGGCTGGCAGGGCTGTGCCCCCACGGTGGGTGACCAGCCAGAGGCCCAGCTGTGGGACCTGGCGTGGGGGGCTGTGGCCATTGCTCCCACTGGGGACAGGATTGTGTGGCTCCTGGAGAGGGCTGGGAGCAGTGGGCAGACAGGACAGAGGGACTGCAGGGAGAACAGGGGGTGCTTGGTGGCTCCCCAGGCAGCCAGAGGGACCCCCAGAGCTGCCCACAGCTCCCGAGAATTAACTCCTGCTGGGAGAGGACAGAGGGGACCTCCTGGAGAAGGGGTAAGGATGCTGCCCGTGCCTAGGCAGTCCTTGCACCCTGTCCTGGCCAGGTGACCATGGCAGCAGGAGGGTGCTGGGGACACCCCAGGTAGGTGAAACCCAAGGTCAGCCTGTCTGGGCTCTGGACTCTTGGCAAGCTCATCTAGGTGTCCTTAGTCTCCCACACTCTTCCTCTTGGATAGTAACTTCCCCAAAGGCAGCACAAGGGCTCTTGAGGGAGCTGCCAGCTCTGCCCTTGGCCAGGAGATGAAGCCATAACTCCCTGCTCCAGGGCTGCGTGATCCTGCAGTGCTCCTGTCTGTGGGAACTGTTGGAGTCCAGCCTGGGAGGAGGCAGGAGCAGCTTCACCAGCCCTGGCCCCCAGTGGCATCCCCAGCTTTAGGCTGAAGGAGAGCAGGGCAGGAGAACATCCCCCTGCAGCGGCACTCAGCTCATCTCTGACCCACCACGGCTTAGCTGGGAGAGCAGCTGAGGAGTGGGGCAGCTCCAGGAGTGGGGGCAGCTCCAGGAGTGGGAGCAGCTCCAGGATTGGGGGCAGCTCCAGGAGTGGGGGCAGCTCCAGGAGTGGGGGCAGCTCCAGGATTGGGGGCAGCTCCAGGAGTGGGGGCAGCTCCAGGAGTGGGGCAGCTCCAGGAGTGGGAGCAGCTCCAGGATTGGGGGCAGCTCCAGGAGTGGGGGCAGCTCCAGGAGTGGGGGCAGCTCCAGGAGTGGGGGCAGCTCCAGGATTGGGGGCAGCTCCAGAAGTGGGGCAGCTGGGCCAGGGGCTCCGCAAGGCAGAGCTTTTCCAGTTTAAGCCCTTCCCAAACGTTGCTGGTCCTGGGGTCTCGCCAGCTGCTGCTCGCTGTGCCGGTGCCCTGTCCTCTCCCAGGCCTCCACACCCTGTTAACTCTTCCTTCCTCTTCCTCTTCCTCCACAGGAACCCCTTTGCCAACGTCCAGCTGAAGCCAACGGTGACAAACGACCGCTCGGCTCCGCTCATCAGCTGATCCGGGAGCGCTGGCGCCCACGTGGCACTCGCCACCTCCTCGTCCTCCTCATCCTCCTCCTCGCTGCTGCATGTCCAGCTTCCCAGGACTCCATTTTTAGGCGGAATTTATTAATCCTGCTGCTTTGAAAGCCAAAAGCTAGTGCCCTAGTTCTCTCTTCTCTAGACTCCCTCGGTGGCAGGGGGTCACAGCGCTGCCATGTCACCTGTCCTCTGCCTGTGCTAAGGAGCGCGGTGGCACTTCCCGGAGTCAGAGCAGCATGTCCCGGAGCTGGGGTGGATCCCAGGCCCAGCAGCAGCTTGCTGCGGGTGGGGAAACGGGCTCAGCTGGAGAACAGCTCTCCGTGGGCTCACAGTGCTCCAGGGGGACAGCAAGGCAGAGAGGACACGGTCCCCCTGCTCTCCCTGCCCAGTCGGGAGGGTCCCCCAGGCCAGGCAGGGACACGCCGGGCAAGCCAAGGCACGGTGGGTGGCACAGGCAGCTCCCAGGCTCCCACCAGAGCCCGGGTGCCCACCCCATGCTCCAGGCTGGGACAGGGCAGTGGGTGCCAGCACTGCAGACCCCACTGGGACGGGGCCAGCTCCGGTCCCACAGCTCCTGCTGCGCCAGGGCTCGGGATACTGTAGGGAATTACGGTACTGCTGTAAAATATAAGCTAGGAAAAAACCACTCGTGGAGGCGAGGGCAGTGTGCGAGTGAGCCTTGGGGTGCCCCTGCTCCCTGCAGACAGGAGCTCCCATCCGGACCTCTTGCTTGGCTGTTTGCTCTTGCTCTATTCCTAGGGCTGCATGAGAGAGAGAGATAGATAGAGATAAATATATATAAAAATATATATATACACACACTTGCTAAGCTTACTGCTGGGGGTGCCCACGAGTTAGGTGGCTCCCGCAGCCCTTCCCGCAGCTCCTGAGTGACCAGGGTCACATCCTTGCTCCAAAAACGGGGAGAAGAGGGTTTCCAGGCAGGAACTGTGTCTCCCATGGATGAGGGCTTGAAACAGAGCTTTTGCTTTTTCCGTTGCATTTCTCCTTTTGCACTTTCTGATCAGTCCTGGACCCCACAGCCCGGGCAGTGGCTGCTTGGCTGGGCACTGGGCAGGGCACAGTGTCCCCAGCCCAGGGGGCTCGGTCCCAGTCGGACACGGTGGCTCATCTCTCCCGTGTCCCCTCTGGTGGGTTTTCCAGCTCCACTGCAGGAAAACAGCTTCTCCTCTGGCCACCCAGGCTCCAGCTCTGCACGAGGGTTCCCAGCTCCATGATGTGCCTCCTCTTCCTCTCCTGTGCCTCCTCTTCCTCTCCCAGGGCTGGAGCAGATGGGTGGGGGCCAGACAGGGCAGGGGTGAGGGAAAGGGCTCTGCAGGGGGCTGGGGCAGTGGGTGGGAGAGGGCTGGTGGTCACAGCCCGGGGTGGGGACAGGCCTGGGGTCCCCCTCAGCCACTGCGGTGTCCTCTTCCACCCCCGTGCCAGGGGCTGTCCCCCGGGCCCCCCAAGCTGCCACCCTGGCTCCAGCCAGCCCCCGGGGGCTTCGCTGCACCTCCTGGCTCGGTGGCACCTGGAAGACGTAACCTGAAATAATTTTTTATGAGAAAACGTAATTTATGAGCAATTCAACCTCCCCCAGCCCTCCCTCCTGCAGCGTTTTCCCTGGCCAGAGGCTCCTGCCTGGCCCTGGAGCGTGGCCGGGGCCCTCCCGAGCTGGCTCCATCCTGGGTGCTGGGCAATGATCGGGGCAGCAAACGGCTTAAGATATTTTAAAAACTTTATTATTGGCCCGATGAGATTTGACACACATGCTGGGAGCTGTATGGAAATCAGCACTGATAAAAAATACAGCAATTATGACCCGTATTGAGAAAATAGACCATGTAAGAAGAGCCTTTCTATTAAAAAAGTTACCCAAGCCACAGCTCTGTCCTCATCTGCCCTCCGGGGCCGGGACCTGCGGCGCCATAGACCAAACCCGAGGTGTGGGGTGTGGGGTGGGGGCTGGGCCAGCACCCCTGGGTGCCAGGGGCTCAGCAAATCCCCTCCCAATGGTGTTGGGGGGTGCAGGGAAGGGGGGATCAGGGGGTAGGAGGGTGGGTGCTGCAGGAAGGGAATCCCGGGAGCAAGCCCTGGGTGCTGCACCCCCGGTCAGGGCAGGGGGTGGGCCCCTCTTGTAAAGGATAAAGAAAAAAGCTTGGGAGAATTTGGGTAGGGGGGGTTACAGGTCAGGTGGGGGCTTAAATAAAACACTTAAATAAGCACTAATTGCTTAGTAGGGGGGAGGAACCAGCAGTGGGGGTATGGGGTGGCATGGCCACCCTGGGGCTGATGCTGAGGTCCCACAGGGTCCTGGCTGTGACCTGGACTGGGGAACAGCCCCTGGCCCCCAAAACAGCTTCCTGAGCACCGAGGGCACTCCAGCTGGGATACAGCTCCAGGCTGGGCTGGCCGTGGGGGGGGGGGGGCTGGGAAAAGGGTGGGTGACGATGGGGACACCTCTGCCAGCACTGGGACCCATGGCGGTGCCAGGCTGGGGTGGGGACGGGCTCATCCCACAGGTCCTGGTGCCAGAGCTGCGTCCAGCCCAGGGTGGGACCATGCTGTGGCACGGAGCAGAGCCCCTGGCACCAGCCCCATCCCACGTGGGTGCTGTCTGTGCCGTGTCCCTGCACGGGCACACCCGTTGTGCCCTCATCCCCCTGCACAGGAGCCAAGACAGGGGCGGGGGCTCAGGGGGGGACATTTCTCACCTCAGGGTTTGGTCTATAGACCCCAAAAGGAACCAGCCCTGAATTCAAGGTTTCGCTCAGCTCCGCTTACTTCTATTTCCTTCCGGAAGCTGGAATTGCACAATTATCCTAAGCCTCGAATGAATTTAAAAAAAAAAAAAAAAAAAAAAAAAAAAAAGAAACAAACAAACAAACAAAAAAACCAAAACAGAACAAAGAACCACGAGCGCGCCCCCCTCCCCCCCCTCCCCAATAAGTCTCTTTGGCAGCAATAACTTAAAATCGCATCAATGTGGGTTCAGTCAACAGCAAGTTTTGGTTTTGGGGTGGGTTTGGGGTTGGGGTTTTTTAATAATTTTGTTTAAATACAAAAATAGTCAGGTTGGTGGGTCCCGGTGGGGGATACTCCCTCCACAACCAGCCCTCCACGTGTTGCTCCCCGCCACGACGGGCAAGGGTCCCAGCAGTCCTCAGGGTCCCCAGCTGGGACTGATCCCTGCAAACCAAGGGAGGGGAGCTCCAAAGCCACGGGGACCACTCTGGGTAGCCGGTGGCACCCCTGGCACAGGGAGTGACATCCAGAGTGGCAGCAGCCAGTGGCCCCTCGGTCAGGAATGTCGTGGAGTGCCTCTGGGGCAGCCGTGGGGCAGCTGTGGGGCCGCTGTGGGACAGCTGTGGGACAGCCAAGCTGCCACAAGGTGCAAGACTGAGCACACGGCACAGGGAGGGGACAGCCCGGGGGAGAAGGGGATGTGGGGACAAACCGCCTCGGGGAGCACATGTGGGCAAGAAGCCAAGGGGGAACTTCACTGGGGAGGACACTCCGCAAATGTTAGCAAGGTCAGGGCACTACCCTTGAAACGCTATAATTTATATATATATATGTGTATATATATATATATATAAGTGTCTATTTTACACGCACGCTCACAGCCACCCGCGCACGGCGTCACCGTCACCCACCGCCTGGCCCCGCGGGGGCCGCGCCGGCCCCGCTCCCACTCCAAACAGCAAACGAGTTCCTTGCGATAAAATCTGCCTAAAAACTGCCGAGCGGGGTCTGGGAGCCCACGGGCGGCCCCCGCGCCGGCCCCGCCGGCCTGCGCCGCCCCGCTGCCAGGGCAATGCCGGCTGCGTCCCGGCGGGCTCACTCCCGGTCACCGTCTTCGCTGCTGCCTGCAACGAGCAGAGAGAGCCGTGAGAGGGTCCCGGACCCCCGCGGGACGCCCGGCCCTTCGCTGTGGCTCACAGCGTGGGTGGCGCTGGGACACGGCCGCTCCCGGCAGGGACAGTCCTGTGCGCCCACAGAGCAGCGTCCCGAGAGGGACTCACCTCCTATGGAGTCCATGTCCGAGTCGGAGACGTGGGTGATGGAGAACCGGGACACCGGGGCAGGTGAGACCGTGAACCGGGAGAACTGGATGGGCAGCACCTGTTTCTGCGCCGGCGCCAGGGCGGGCACGGCCGCGGGGGGCTCCGCCGGCGTCCCCGGCAGCGAGGCCACCAGGGACGGCTTCACTGGCATCAGTGGGAAGTCGTCGTCCCACTCGAAGCCACCACCTGGGACGCATAGGGAAGGGGCTGAGCCCACTGTGAGGGCTCCACCGTAACCTCTAACCCCATCACCCCATAAACGGCCCTCCATCATCCCATAACCGCTGTCCCCGTGACCCTGTAACTGCCTCCCCGTGCTCCCATAACCGCTGCCCTCCCACCACCCCACAATCACCCAGCGCCGTGAGCTCCTGGTCTCTTACTCTCTTCCGAGGCGTTGCCATCCGAAGAGTCGTCGGAGGCTCCGAGCCTGTCCGTGGGGCTGGGGGGACTGCCACTGGCAGGGGGCTGCCCCGAAGGCGAGGGGGGCTGCCCCGAAGGCAGGGTGGGCTCTGGGAAGCTCTGCTCAGCCAGCTCCCGCGTGGGGCTTTCCTGGGGATGGGGAAACAGCAGGAAGGAACCTCACTGGGGCTCGGCTGGAGACGGCTCCCACCACCAAAATGGCATGAAGCTGTGCCCAGTACCCGGCTCTGTCCCCCAGGGCACCCACCTGGTCGAAGAGGTAGATGGTCACATCATCGTAGAAGGAGACGGCCTTTTTCTTGCGCTCCAGGTCCTCGCAGAAGGACTCGGACAGCAGGCTGGGCATCTTGAGGAGGCTGCGCAGGTTCCGGCCGCTCTGGCTCTCAGCCACCACGATGGGCACAGCCGCCGGCTCCTCCTCGCTCTCCTCGCTCTGCTCCTGGATGTTGTAGCAGCGCAGCTCCTCATCCGACTCGTCGCTGTCTTCCGTGTCCTCCTCCTCCTCCTCTGGCTCGTCGCGGCGCTCGGGGGCAGCCGGGGCCGGGGAGAGACCCGGCGGTGATTCGCCCCCGGGGAGCACCGTGCTGGGACCCCCCGGCGCATCGCCCGCCCCGGGCCCCTCCAGGAGCAGCCGCTGCTCCCCAAGCCCCGGCACGGGGGTCACAGTCTGTTTGTCCCCCGCTGTGGCCCCCCCAAGTCCAGGGACACCCTCGGGCACGCAGGTCCCTCCAACAGCTGATGGCTCCCCAGGGCTCAGCGGCACCGGGGTCAAGAGGAAAGTCTTGGGGGTCACAGAGCCCGGGGGACAGGTGTCTGTGTCAGGGCGCGGGGGGCTGCCCGGCACCAGCCCCGTGCCAGCGGGGCTCTGCTCGGTGCCAGGCGCCTGCTCCGGTGAGCTCCCGGCCCCTGTCCCCACCCAGTCCCCCTCCAAAGCCACCGCCGCTGGCGTGGGCACCGCCACCGCGACGCCAGGTGCCGCCGGGGGGCTGCCGGGTGCCCCCGGCGGGTGCAGCGGGTCCTCTCCTCGCCCTGCGTCCTGCAAAGGGGAGCGGGGACCCTCCTCTGCCTCCGGGGTGCGGGACCCATCGCTGTCCCCCTCGTCCTTGTGGCCGCGCTCGGCCTCGGCGTCGCAGTCGGAGAAATAGGCAGAGTCGCGGTAGGGGCTCTTCTCGGCCAGGCCGGGCAGCTCGGCCCCCGGGGCGCTGGGCACCCGCGTTTCGGGGGCCGCCGCCTCGCCCTCGCCCCCCGGCAGCCCCGGGGGCGGCTTCCCCAGCTGGCTGAAGGCCTCGGGCTCTCGGGGCTCGTGGGGCTCCTTCAGGACGAACTCGGGGGACTCGTTGTTCTCGGTGTCGTAGCCGCTGTCGAGGGCCCGGGCCTGGCCGGCGGGCGCGAAGGCGCCGGGGCTGAGCACCTCGCAGGAGCTGGCCGCGGAGGGGATGTCCAGCGACTCCAGCGAGTCCGGCGTCCCCACCTGCTTCTGCAGGGACCTGAGCGCCGGGGCCGCCTCCGCCCGCTCCGCGTATTCCCCGGAGAAGTCGGTGAAGACGCCGGAGGTCAGCTCGGCCGTGTCCTCGTCGCTGCCCTCGTCCGCGCTGGGGAAGCTGCTGCTGGAGAAGGTCTTGTCCGGCGTCCGGTCGGCGTCGCCGGCGGCGCGGGCGCCGCTCTCGGCCACGGCCCCCGCGGGCGCCTCGGCGGGCTCCGCCGCGGGCTGGGCGCCGTCCGCGCCGGGCTCGCCGGGGCTCGGGGCGGCCGTGCCAGCCGCGGCGGGGGCGGCCTCCCCCGGCCCCGCGGCGGCGGGGGGCAGCGGGCCGCGGGCAGGGCTTCCCCCGGCCGAGCTCTGCTCGGGGTGGGCATCGCGCGGGGCCCCCGGCGCAGGTGGCGGGGCCGCGGCGGGGCCCCAGGGCGCGGCGGGGCTCTCCGCCAGCGTGCCGGGCTGCGCGGGGCCGCAGGGTGATGAGTCACGGCCGTGCCAGGCCTGCCGCCGCGGGGAGGGCGAGCGGCACGGGGAGGAGGAGCCGCCGGCCATGGCGGGGGGCTGATCCTGCCGCGGGCGGAGGAAGTCGTGTCCCGGCGGGGACCCCCCGAGCTGGGGCTGGCCGCGGGGCACCGTGCCCAGCGGCTTGGCCATGAGCCCGCGGAAGGTGATCATGCGGCGGTAGCACCAGCTGTCGCCGGCCGGGGGCTCGCGGGGGCTGCCGCTGCCGATGTTGTTGTTGGAGGAGCTGTTGGAGGCCCACGGGTGGCGCTGAGGCGGGGGGCTGGCACCGGCCGGGTGGGGGGCGCTGGGGGGGCTGTCCTCGCCCAGCTCCAGCGCCACGCAGTCCGGCGGGGCCCCGCTCGGGCCCGCTGTCCCCCCGTACCCCGGGGGGCTGTAGGCACAGTTCCCCGACGGCGACACGCCCAGCGGGTCGGCAAAGACACCGGGCTGGAAGGCGGGGACGGGCCAGTCCCGGCTGCCCGGCTGGGGGGGCTCCTCCTCCAGCAGGTACCCCTCGGCGCCGTGGCTGGGGGACGGCTCGTAGCCCCGCGGCTCCTGCCCGGGGCAGGGGTAGGGGTAGTACTCGGCGCACTCCCAGGAGCCCTCGGCCGCGGGCGCGTGGCCCAGCAGCGGCTCCATGCTCAGGGACACCGTGGGGCTGCCCGAGTCCGAGTCGTAGGTGCCGCCGCTGCGGCCGCCCTGGGCTCTCCAGCAGGCCGGGGGCCGCAGGGCCCCCCGCTCGCCCACCGGGCTGTAGGTGCACATGGCGTAGTCCAGCTCGGCGCCGCCCTCGCCGGGGCCCTCGATGCGGATGTAGTACTCGCTGCCCAGCGAGGGGCTGTGGGCGCCCAGGATGGGCACCACGCCGGGCGCCGGCACGCCGGGGCAGCCGGATGCCTTGCACTCGTAGCAGGACGGGGACACCCCCAGGCTGAGCCCCGCCGTCGTGGCCGGGTAATAGAGGTCGTGGTAGCGGGCGGCGCTGCTGGGGCTCAGGGACCCCAGGGGGGCCTGGAAGTGCTCGGTCTTGGTGTGCTCCCACTTGTACTCGAAGTTGAGGCCGTGGCTGGTCTCCATGACGGTGAGGATGTCGTCCCCGTCTGAGGGGAACCCGTCGGCCGAGAACTGCTCCAGCAGCGGGAAGGACGAGAGCTCGGGGCCGTGGTGGCTGCCGCTGGCGCTGCCGTTGGGCTTCATGGAATTCCAGCGCTTCTCGAAGTCCTCCTCGGCCTCCGTGGCCCCCTTGGCGCACAGGTAGGACAGCAGCAGGTGCACCTCCTCGGCCGTGGGGCGCTGCTCGGGCTGCAGCCAGCAGAACTGCATCACCTCGTACCTGCCGTGGGGAGCGGCCGGCGTCAGCCCGGCCCCCGCCCGTGCCACGGGGCAGGGGAGGGGGCGGCTCGGGCTCCTCACCAGCGCTCCGACAGCGACAGCTTCAGCTGGGGCTTGGGCAGCTTCAGCTGCTGCTCCTTGATGGCGTAGGCCAGCACTTGGCGGTCAGAGTAGTGGTCGTAGGGCTGGCTGCCCAGCTCAAACAGCTCCCAGATGGTGACGCCCAGCGACCTGCGGGCATGGCGCCATGCTGGGGCTGCAGGGAGACCCCCCCCACCCCGCCCCTGAACGTCGGCCCCAAAACCACCCCGGTGCGTGCCGTGAGGCTGCAGCCCCCTGTGCCCCCCAGAGCCGCTCACCAGACGTTGCTGGCCTTGGTCTGGTCCACCACGAGCAGGTTGCCGTGCACCTCGTCGATGAGCTCGGGCGCGATCCAGCGCAGCGGCACCCACAGCTGGTCGGCCGTCACGAAGTAGTCGTCCTGCCAAGTGTGCAGGGTCAGTACGAGAAGAGAACGTCAATCCATGGCGTCAGGGACCGGCCCCTGCCTCCCCACCCTCCACCGCTGCCCCCCGTGCCCCTTGTTCCCCCACATCTGTCCTACTCTGCTCCTGGCACCTGCTGTCCCTTGTTGCCACCCCTCCTTCCCCGCTCTGCCCCTCTGCTCGCCCACCCGAGCCCCTGTGACCCCCAATCCAGCAATCCCAGCTCTGCAGGAGTTGTGGGCAAACTGGAGCAGGAGAGAGACACAAATGGACGGGTGGGCAACGCCAGGCTGTGCTGGCAGCTGCCTGCAGGCTCCTGTGCCTGGCAGAGGGGCACATCTGGACCAGCCCAGGCAGTGCCACCCCATTGGGTGGGTGCTGGAGCACACCGGGCGGCACTAAGGGTCCCTCACAGGGTGGTCTGAACCCCCCTGCACCCCAGCAAACGCAGGGGTGCCCCGACACCGCTGGGAGGGGGGATGTGTGCGTGAGGGTGGGGGGAAGGGTCAGTCGGGTCTGTGCCAGGGTGGGTGTACGTGGGGGTACCACGGGATCCCAGCGCGCAGCCCCAGCCCCCTCCTCCCTCCAACCAGCCTTACTTTGTACTTGCAGTGCGAGAGCCCGTAGTCCCCGATCTTCACGGTGAGGTCGGCGGTGAGGAGGCAGTTCCGCAGGGCCAGGTCGCTGCCAAGCAAACCCGGAGCTGTCACCGGCACCGAGAGCTCCGGGGGCAGCCACCGGGGACCCGGCTGGGGCGGCCGTGCGGCGGCGGGGCCGTTCCCCGCCCGGCTCCGGGCGTGCCCATAACGCGGCTCTCAGTGCACAGCAGGAATGCCTGCTCGGCCCCAGCCGCGCCGCTGTCCGTCCGTCCATCCGTCACACGCCGAGCCAAGCAGAAGGCGGCTGTTCCCGGGCAACCTGAGCCCTGGCATGGGGCCGGGCTCCCGGGCGGCTGCTCGGGCACTGGGCGGGTCATACAGCCGGGGCACAGGCGAGAGCCCTGCTGCAGCACGGACCACCGAGGCTGGGCTGCCCGAAAGGGAGTCCCTCTCCAGCACAGCTGGGGGCCCCATGTCCCCCTCCCACAGCTCGTGGGGACCCACCTGCAGAGCCAGGCTCGGGTGGGGACACTCCGGTGGCCCCTGATGGCAGCGCGCCCCCTCCTCAACAAAATCACTGATGCTGGAGTCTCCGTCTGCAACTCACTCAGCACCAGGATATTGTTGGGCAGGAGGAGCAGCGGTGGGGCAGGAGCGCTGGCACCTTGGGAACCCCCACATCCCGACCCCACATTGCTCCCCAGCTCCCCCCCAGAACGCAGGACAGCCTACCTGTGGATGTAGTTGTTCCTGTGCAGGTGCAGGACGCCGCAGGCCACCTCGCACGCCATCCTCTGCAGGGTCAGCAGGTCCGGGGTCATGGCCTCGGCCCCCCGGCAGCTCCGCAGGTACCCCTTCAGGTCACCCTGCGGGCAGTGCCACTGTCACCCTCCGTGCCCGGCACCCACGGGGGCACCGCGGGGAGCGGGGCACAGGGACTCACCAGCGGGCAGAACTCCATCACCAGCAGGTACGGGGTGACCTCGGCGCACTGGGCCAGGCACTGCAGCAGGTTGGTGTGCTGGAGGGCTCTGCGTGGGCACAGCAACGGGGGCGTTTGTGCACCACCGCCCTGCCTGTGCTGGGACTGGCGTGGGAGGGTCGGTGGCAGCCCCCCGGGAACCCTTCCCACCGGGGGGATGGCAGCAGTCCCCCAGGAGCCATCGTCCTGCCTGCGCCGGGGCTGCCGGGAGCGGGTACCAGCACGTCCCAGCGCCCGGGACGTGTCACAAAGGGACATTTGTTCAGCTGTGCTGGGGCAGGAGCAGCCCCGTGCCCCCCCTGCTTGCCCAGCTCTGCCCATGATCTCACTGCTGCCCCATGCCAGTGGCCCCACACAGCCCCGGTGCTGCCACAATGTAGGGATGGAACTGTGCTGCCCCAGAGCAAGGGGCAGCCTCGGCTCTGCCCGGCAGCTGAAGGTGGCACCGAGTGGATCTGCCCCTACACCACAGCATCCCCGCTCCCAGCACTGTGGAGTGATCCCAGGGGTACCTGTAGGGCTGTGCTTCTTCCAGGAACTGCATCTGGTCCTGCACACTGGCACTCGCCTTCAGCTCCTTCACCACCACCTGGGTGCTGCTGATGCCCGAGTTCACCTCCCCCAGGAACACCTGGGGCGAGGGACAGGCTCGTCCCTCCATCCACACCCCAAACGCCCCTGGCACAGCCGGGGCCCCATGTCCCAGCGGGGTGGGGGGTCCAGGGGTCCCTGGCCCTGGGCTCACCTTGCCAAACCAGCCATGCCCGATCTCCTTCAGGTACAGCAGGCTCTGCCGCCCCAGGTCCGCCGACTTGAGGAGCTGCACTGTAACAGAGCCCGTCCAGCTGCCCGCGTGTCCCCCTGTCCCCCTGCCCACACATCCCCCTGCCCATCTGCCTGCGCTCCCCACCAGTCCCAGCCGAGCCCTGCTGTCCTCACCGTGCCACCCGGTGCCAGGCCTTCTGCCACCCCAGGATGCTCCGGAGCATCCATCCCCAGGAATCCTGCATCCCAGGCATCCTCGTCTCCAGGCATCCTCCCACGATCAGGGGACCGTGGGGTGCCAGTGTCCCCAAGCGGGATGGCAGCAGAGCTGGCTCCCTGCCCCTTCTCCTCCGCAGGGAGTGCAGAGCTGAGCCCGGCACAGCGCTGGCATTTAGCCCCTTGCCGGCCCCCCCGGCACAGTCCAGCCCCTCGGCAGCCCGTGCCAAGGGCAGGCAGCAATGGGACCATTGTTGGTCCTTTCTGCCCCCCCCTCACTGTAGCCATTCTTTGGGCAGGGAGTGACACGGGGCAGGAGGGGGCACAGCCAGGCGCCCCCCACATTCCTCTCCCACTCAGGGGCTTGTTTACATGGGAGCAGGACTCGTGGATGTCACCGTTCAGGGTGGCCGTGTCCTGTCCCACCCCGGTGCTGCTCCCCTGGGCTGGCACACGCAAGTGCCTGGAGACAGGGACAAGGGACCCTCACACAGGGGGACCCTGCAGCGCTCCCCAGGGACCTCGGCTGCCTGTCCCTCGCCAGGGCTCTGCTGGAGCTGTCCCTCCACCGCAGGAGAGACCCAGCATCCCCACGTCACCCCGTGCCCAGTGATGAGAGACCCCCAGCCGCGGCATGCAGGGGTGCTGCCCCGCCCTGGCTTACCTGAGCGTCCCGGCTGCTTGGCCATGGGCAGGGACACCTTGGTGAGGGGCAGGACATAGACCTCGGGGCCATGCTGGGGGGCAGGCGAGCCCTGGGCCGACAGCTCTGTCACGTAGTCGTCCCCCTCGGCGTTCTCAAACTCCTGGTTCAGGGTGCAGGGGGGTGACAAACCGAGCAGGGACAACTGACCCGGTGGGCTCCCCACTGCTCTGGTGCCCCGCACACCCCTCTGCCCCGACAGGCTCATGGGGGCCCAGAAATACCCCCCCACACACACAACCCTGCCTGCACACGGGGAAGGCACAGCCTCCCCACCAGCCATCCCATTACCTGTCTGTGCCATCCCGGCAGCCCCTGGCTCCCAAAAGCCGCCCGGGCGAGCAGGTAGGCGACGGTGAGCATCTCGCCCTGCCAGGCTGTGCCTCATGGCGCTGCCGACACCCCCAGCACTGCAGCGTGTGCCATGTGCCACCGCGGGCCATGCGCGGACACCGGCCCGGCCGCTCGCCCATAAATACCGGTGTGGGGGCACCAGGGGGTCACTGTCCCCCCCCCGGCACGGCGAGGTGCTCCGGCGGTGTGGGACGTTACACAACACCCGGCGTGTCCCCCCCCAGCCTGACCCCCTCCCGCCGCGGGCGCCACAAGCCTCCACAAAAATCTCAGCAATTAGGGAAAAAGCGTTTTCTCGGCACATTCTGTGCCTGTGAGGTCAGGGTGCCTCCCACCCTCGGGGGCGTGCGGGTGGGACCGGGCCCTTAACCATGGCGTGGCCTGGCCCCGCACGGAGCCGGGAGCACGGGTGGGTCAGGATACGACCCCAAGGATCCTGAATCCCGCAGATCCACGCTCTGTGGAGCTGGGATCCAGGATCCAGCCCCCAGTGTGCTGAGCCCCGCAGCCCCAGCAGGCAGCGAGGGGCTGAATCCCTCGCTCCAAGCACCGCTGTCCTGAGCCAGGACACATCCAGCCCTGGCGCTGGGGCGGAGAATTCTGCACCAGGAACCTCCAGACACCTCCATCCCTCTCTGGGTCCCTGGGAAGAACCCCCCACCCTGGCCTGGGAACCCCCCCCCGGCCCCTCAGCTCACCTTGAAGCCAATGTCCCCCTTCTTGCAGCACAGACAGGCCAACATGAGGAAGATGAAGGTGAAGAGCCCCGAGAAGGAAACGGCCACGACGGCCAGCGAGGAGGACCAGGAGAGCTCACTAAGGGGGGTGCCGTCTGTGGGGACACGAGGTGGTCAGGGCTGGGGGCACCGGGGAGGGGTCACGGGGCGTGGGGAAGGAACACGGCTGCACTGGCTGGGCACCGCATCCTCTGGGCACCAGCACACCCCAAACCCCGCACCTGCCACCCCGCTCCAGCTGTGCAGCGTCCCGTGGGGTGGCAGGGCACACGGTGGCCACGGTGGCAGCGGAGGTGGCCACGTCGCAGCTGCCCATCCCCAGCAGGCCCCGCTGCCAGCTGCAGCTGCCACATTACTATTCTACCCGGAGCCTGCCCAAACAACCGGCGCCGTTGTGGTGGGAGCAGCCGGAAGGTCGTGGCACTGCCAGCGGAGCCGGTCACCGGAGACCCCCACAGCCCCGCGGTGCCCAGCCAGGACCAGTGCCCTGTGCTCAACCATGAGCCTGGCACAGACCCCCGCCGGTGCCGTGGTCCCTCCCTGGGTCACCAAGCCGGTGCCAGGGATGCTCGTGGCACACACGTGCCTCCAGCACGTGGCCCACGGAGCATCCCTGTCCCTGTGCCCTGGCCTGGCTGCCCTGCTCTGGAGCTCCAGCACGGCTCCTCTGTGCCCTTGAGACTGGCACCTGAAGGGCACCAGGGCTGGGGAAAGGTTCTGCTGCCCTGGTGGGCACCGGCAGCGCCCGCTGCCCCCCGGGCACTGCCCGGCACCACGCGGGGTGGGCACAGGGCACCCTGGCTCCCGGTGTGGCAGTGAGCGGCCCCACGGGCCTTGGCACAGCCCAGCCGTGCCAGGGAGCAGGGAAGGAGCTCCAGAGCCATCTTCTGAGGCTCAGGATGCAAAGCCGAACCTGGGAGGAGCGGGGGGCGGCGTGCCCCCCCCCCTTCCAGCTGGTTTCCATGGTGAACACACTTTGTGCCGCCAACGTCACCATTTTCCCTGGATAGTGGGACAGCAAAAGAGAAAATGACTCACTGAAAAGAGCCTTTGAATGGCAACGGGGAGCAGAGCACGGGGACAGGAGCCCGTCCGAGGGGACCGTCAGCTGAGCTGCCCCTCAGCTCGGGAACTGGAGGTTCCCAAAGAAGACAACAGGCCAGTGAGATCCAGCTGGTCCTGCCTCGGTTTCCCCACCTGCACAGCCAGAGACCTGGGAGCCGTGACCAGCCCAGACTGGGCAGGGGCACCACCACTGCTGTGACCCACTGGCACCTTCCCTCCCAGAGCAACAGTGATGGGAAGTGTGGCATAATCTCAGATGCCAAATTATCCCGAAACCAGGTCAGATGCACCTGCAGCAGCAGCTGCTGGAGTGCAGGGAGCACCAGGACACGGGAGGCACCAGGACACGAGGGACACAAGGGACACTGGGGCACAGGGCTGGCTGAGTGCAGCCTGAAGGAGCTGAAGGTACCTCTGAAGTACCCCAGGACCCTCAAGAGAAACCAGGGCCCCCAGCACATCCTGCCCTCCATTCCCAGGCTCTGCCTCCCACTCTGCCAGCAGGGGTGAGGTTCCCCTGGCACAGAAGCCATGCCCTGCCCTGGCCTTCCTCACCGCAGGGGTCAGGCTGAGAACGGCTCCGTGCATCCCCCAGAACCGCGGCGCCACTCGCAGCCCCTCCACCCCGCGACCCCGGAGCCAGGGACCCCCGCCCTGCCCCGGCCAGCCCCGCGGCAGGGCACGGCCCAGTGCTGGTGGCCGTGGGGCTGGTGGCAGCAGACAGGCCACAGCTCCAGGGGCACCCGCCCCAGCCTCACACCCAGCCCTGGCAAACGGGAGCAGAAGGGACGCGGGGGAAGAGGGGGGATGCCGGATGCCGTGAGGTTCACTGGGGTGTAATGGGGTGCAGTGGGGCGCAGTTGGGTGCAATGGGGTGCAGTAGGGTGCAGTACGGTGCAGTGGGGTGCAGTTGGGTGTAATGGGGTGCAGCGGGGTGCAGTGGGGTGCAGCAGTCGCCCTCCCCGCCCACGGAAGCCACCGCACACCCGCGGCAGGCGCAGCCCCGAGCGCTGCCCCCCCCGCCTGTTGCGTCGCCCACCCAGCGCAGGTCGCGGCCCCACCGCCGGCTCCGAGCGGGGACGGGCAGAGGCCGGAGCGTCCCGGTGCGGTGCCGGTGCCGGTGCCGGTGCCGCTCCGCCCGGAGCGCGGCCGTCCCTCCCGCCGCCTGTGCTGACTCACGTCCCCGGGGCTGCCGCGGCCGCCGGGCCGGCCATGGCCCCGCTGCCTCCGCCGCCGGCGGGGCGATGCCGCGGCCGCCCGGCGATCCCGGCGATCCCGGCGGAGCCCGCCCGGCCAGCGGCGGCTGACGTGTGCGGAAGGGCCGAGCCGGGGCTCCCGCAGAGCCGGCGGCAGCTCGGGGCTCCCGGCCCGGGCACAGGCACTGCCCCAGGCTCCGGGCACGGCACGCCCCGAGCCCCGCTCCCACCGGGCCCCTCGCTGCAGGACCTACCGCAAGACAGCCCGTGCCTCAGTTTCCCCACTGGTGATTCCCAGCTGCCCTGGGAGGGCTCGCAGGGTCATCCGGGAAGGGATGGATGCTCTGGCGCCTTGGGAGCATGGTCCATACATCCCCCCTTCCCTCTCGCCGCCCACCGCGGATTCCAGCCTGGAAACATGCCAGATCCTGCTGGGAAAGGTTGGATTTGGGCAGGGTTGGATTTGGGCAGGATATGGGTAGGAAGCAACGCGAGATTGGGGCAGGAAATGGGGCAGGATTGGGGCAGGATTTGGACAGAAGCAGGGCAGGATTTGGACAGGGAGCAGGGCAGGACTGGGGCAGGATTGGGATGGGATTTGGGCAGGATCCAACACTGATGTCCCTCAGCCCCTCTGGCCACGGGCTGCTCGCTCCCAGCCCCATCCACTCTCCCTGGCATCCCGTTAATCCCTGTGCCCATGGGCAGCTTCCAGGGAAGCAATTTCACAGCCCACAGGACACGCTCTGCTCACCCACACGCACAAAACCCCCGCTGCCGTTTGGGGTGTGAGCACGGGCTGGGCCTGGGGGGCTGTGCAGCTCTGGGGGAAACTGAGGCACCAGCAGGAACTGGGATGGCCACCCCGAGCTGCGCCCCTGAGCCTGGAAGCCCCTGCCATGGGAGCAGCCATGGAGCGGGGCCGGGGCTGGCAGTAGCCACGGTGCCAGCCAGGAGCCTGGCATGCAGCTGGTACCCACAGCATCCTCCCCTCAGGATCCTGGCATCCCTCGCAGTGGTACCCAGCAGGCTCCTGCAGGGCCCAGGCATCCCCTCACCGAAAGCAGGAGCAGGGAGCAGCACCCTTGATCCCCATTGCTGGAGACCTTTTCCCACCAGGAAGAGCCAGAGCCATTGGAGCAGCCTCTCTGGTGATTAATAGATCCCTGAATTGTGAATTCCAGGCACGCCTGGCTAATCCCTTCTCCTTCTGTATCTTTTAACGTGGCGTATTTCACCAAAAGGATTGATTCTGCCCTTTAATTCTGGTTTTGCCATCTCGGGCTGAAGCAGCAGCAAAAAATAAATAGGTGGAAAATAACAGAAAATCATCCATCATTTTCTGAAGCAACAAAATAAAAACAAGGACTGTGCTAGGGACAGGCCGGGCTCTGGCGTTGCTGCGCACACACCACGCGTGTCAGCCTGATTAGGGACAAAAAATCAAGTTCCTCCATCAAAGCCCGCCCTGATGCAGAGCCAAGAGCCAACAATTCCCTCTGTTTCCACAGAAAATAATAGCAATGTTATTATGATAACATCATTATTATAATGTAATTCTAATAATACTATGTATTATAATAATATATAGCAATACTATATTATTATTATATATAGGATATTAGAATTGTGTATGGAATTATATACAGAATTATACATGGAAATACATATATTGTATTTTTATATATAATTATACAGTCTATCCAGATTATAGAATTATTAGGATTCTAATAATATCTTGCAATAATAATAATAATAAAAAGGAACACTATAAAGGGCATTCAAAGCAAGCTCAAATTGATTATTCAAAGTGAACTCTCGTGCTGGGTGTTCCAAGTGAGCGAAGCCCATCCCACACTGCCCAGACAAACCCGCTGTCCCGAGGGACTGGGAGGGCCCTCGGCGTCCGGGGGGCATCCAGCCCTCCCGGCAGGGCAGGGATCCCTCCGCGGAGCCCGGGAGCGCCGTGCCGGGGGCAGTGCCACGCCGGCAGCGGTGCCACGCCGGGCACATGGCACCGGGCACGCCGAGGCCCTGGCAGAGCCCGGCAGCATTTACGTAACAGCGGCAGCGCGAGCAGGGCGGCCTATTTATATCCAAAATGCTCAGTGCTGTTATGAAACGAGAGCTCTGGCTCCGGGGCACGGCCCGAGCAGGGGGAGGCCGGGGGGCGAGCGGGCAGGGGTGCCCCGTGGCACAGGAAGGAGCCCGGGCTCGGGGTCTGGCTCTGCCCCAGCCCTCGAGCGGAGCTCGGCATCGAGGATGCTCAGGACACGGAGCTGGGGCGTGCCTGGCACCTCCCTGCCCCATGCCCACCCCTCGGGTCAGCCCCTGGTGCCCAAATCACCTGCAGGCACGGGAACACACAGACCAGGGCGACTGGAAAATCCCTCCTTTGCCGCAGGGGTGGCTGAGGGTGGGCACAGGGCGCGGGTGAGCAGCACACAGCCACAGAGGTATTTTGGAAAGGTGAAGGGCCGTGGTGGCCGACATGGTGGCCCAGCAGCAGGACACCCTGGCACAGCTGGGATGGGAGCCTGGGAGCTGGTGGATGCCCTGCCCAGCCAGGGCAGTGCTGTTCCACTTACTGCGTTTGCCCACACTGGAATTTTCCTTCTCTCCAGTAATTAAAACAAACGGCATTAACCCCGCTGCTGGCACCGGGCTGCAGGGAGGACGTGGGCACGGCTGGGGTAGGAATTGGGATCCCCCCAACAGTCTGGGCTGTGGGACAGCAGCTCTGCAGGAAACCCTGCGAAATTCCCATTCCTCCAGTGCTCAGCCCTCCCAAACCCGTGATCCCCACATACTCACTGTCCCTTGGCTGGTCCTGAGCTCCACCACGAGCCCACTGCCAGCTCCAGAGCATCCCAGGATGCTCCGTGTCCCCTCAGTGTCCCCGGTCATCAGGGCCTGGGCCGGCTCTCGGAGCTTGGCCGATGGCAACGACGGCAGTGGCAGCGCTGAGACGGCTGCACCGTGCTCCGATGGCGCTTCCCGGGCTGTCAGGGGGATTAATGCCCCCAGGAGATTTATTTTCCTGCCAGTGGGCACGCTGAGTCAGCACAAGCAGCTCCTCTCCGGGCCAGCCCTGTGACACAGCCCCACATCCCTCTGGCTCAGCCCACCCCTGGGAGCAAATTCCCACTGGGGGTGTGAGGGGCCTCTTACTGGGGCAGGAGAGTGTCTGGGAGCCCTGGAGTGGCAGCAGTGCTTGGCCAGCACCATTATCCCTGCATCCCACCAACCCCTGCATCCCACCATGGCCACCACCCCTGGATCCCACCATGCCACCACCCCTGCATCCCACCATGACACCATCCCAGGCAGTGGGCCCCAGCACCTCTTCACTTGCCGGATCAGTGCAGCAGCACAGGGTGGGAACAGGCTCAGCCATGGCACCAGGGCAGCCCAACTGCCCCTCTGACCCAAATCCTGGGATTTTCCAGCCCAGCAGTGGGATGGTGAGGAGGTGACGTCACACCGAGGCAAAACCTGGGACGCTGCCTGACCGCAGACACTCAGCACTGAACACAGACCCCTGCTGGATGCGGACCCCTTGGCTTAACCCCCAGCTGGCACCACGCTGGCAGTGCCAGTGCTGCCCGCTGTCACCAGGGTGCCGAGGCTCGGCTCGAGGCGCACGGCAAGGGGGGCACCGGAGCCCTGCTCTGGCCGGGAGGACGCGGTGCCAGGGAGGGCAGAGCCACGGGCTGCCCTGGCACAGGGTGTCCCAGCAGGGCTGGGAGTGCCGGGCAGGGAGCCCGTGAGTCACAGCCCCGCTGCCCCCCGGCAGCGCGGGGCCCTTTCAACGCCGGCATATTAATTTCTGCTAATTGGCTTTGACGGGGATCGGTGTCGACGTTCCAGAACGCACCCGCCCGTGTGCGTGGGGCAGGAGGGAGGGAGAGGAGAAGGAGGGAGCAAAGTGGCACCCTCAGGGAAGAGGATCCTGGCTCTGTCCCCTCACTGAGCCAGGTGGGGCCTGGCTGCCCTGTTGTGCTGTGCCAATGTCATTCCCTGTGCCAGGACAGGGGGTTTGCCGCATGCCACCCCCACGCTGCCTGCCCTCGGCATCCCTGTGGGCACTGGGAGTCACCTCCTGCCTGTGTGCCCAGCTCCTGGTGCCCTCCAGCCCGGAGTGCCATTCCCCAGTGGGAAACACGTGGCAGGACAGGACACCAGGCATGGTGCTGCCACCACTGTCACCTCCCAGCCGAGGAGTTCCCGCTGCCCTGCCCCAAATCCCCTCGGTGCGTCCAGTCCCAAAAGCACCTTCCCCCCTGTATGGCCTGGTAAGTGCCAGAGCGTGCCTGGCCCTGGTTTGGGCTGCCAGGGTCCTTCTGCCTGCTATGGCCCCTTTGTCACCACGGTCCCCCAAGTCCTTTCCCATCCTTGTGCCGGGAGCAGGCGGAGGCACCGGACACAGAGCACCAACACTCACCACGCTGTTGTCACTGAGGGTCACTGGGGCACTGGATGGCAGCAGGTGCCAGGTGGACCCAAAAACACAGGGCTGGGGAGACGCCCTGCCCTCCCTTTTCCTCGAGTCCCCAGAGCGGGGAGTGGGCACCCATTTCCCCCTGGAAGCCCAGGAGATGTGGGGTGCATGTTGGGGCACACAGCGCTGGGTCGTGCCCCGCTGGTGGCTCCAGTGCTCCGTGCAGGAGCATCTCCAGGCCTGGCCCGGGAATGGGTGAAGAGAGAAGGGAACCACGAGGCTGCAGGGCTGGGACCCTCCCCCAGAGCCCCCAGCACCTGGAAGGGAATGAATCCCTGGCAGAGCCGGCACAGCCTGACGCAGATGTTGGGACAAGGCAAAACCAGCAGGTGAGGCTGGAACACGGGCAGCTGCACTGGCACATCCCTGTGGCACCTCCATCCCAGGTGACACTGCTGTCACCGTTCCATGCCACCAGGCCACCTATGGCCCAACTTCCAGCCGTGCATTTCCAGGGAATGCAGGACCAGGAGGAGACGCTCCCCTCAGCAGCACCAGAGCCCCTGGGCCTCTCCGTCCTGCCCCAGCTGAGGTGCCAACGTGCCCTACAAACTGCTTTCCTCGGCTCCTCACTGGCACAAGCCACCCCCAGGGAGCCAGGCTGGCACAGGCAGCCACGCTGCCACACAGCCAGGAGCTGCTGCCACATGGACCAAATCCACAAAGCCATGAAATCCAGAATGTGGTTTGTTCCCCCCCTTTAATTCCTCTCCCGGTGCTGGTGGGTGGCAGCTGCACGGCAGCGCCGAGCCCTGGGCCTGGCAGCACAGCACAGGCAGGGATGGAAACAGGGCTGAAGGGTTTTGAAACCAAACCTGCCTTGAGAACCCTCGGGCCGGCAGGATTCGCGTGGAGCGGGGCCACACCAAAAACCAAAGCAAAATCTCCTCAAGGGCTGAGCCGGGCAAACGGCTCCGGCCCGGCACTGCCGCATTTTGGGTGTAAATAATGAGATTTCAGAAGCAAATAACGAGCGGCTGAGGACAAAGTCCCCGTTCGGTGAGTCCTGGTGCGGCTCATTTCCAAATCCCCCCATGGATTCCGACCGTGCGCAGCCGGGGGAGCGGGAGCGGCGGAGGAAGGAGGGACCGGGAAGGCGGCGGAGAGGGATGCGGGAGCCCGGCACCGACAGCCGGAGCCTCCTGCACCACCGCGCCCGGCACGGGCACCGTTTCGCCGCCTTCGCGGTGCCGGAGGAGGCGCCGGGAGCCGCGGCACTGCTCGGCTGCCGGAGCCGACACGCGTTATCCCGGGCTGGTAAACAAAGGGCCGGAGCCGAGCGCCCGCCGGACGCTCCCACGACGGGTCCCGGTGCCCGCGCGGTGCCAGCCCCGCACCGGGAGGGACACGAGGCGGCTGCGAGGGGCGGCGGTGAGGGGCGGCTGCGGCGGCCGCAGCCCCAAACGCGCACCGCAGTCGCCAGCCCCGCGCTGCTCCGCGGCTGCAGCATCTTCCTGCAGCTGCGCCGCGGCCGGAACACGGCGCTTACATAACGGCTGCGCCCCAAAACGCCGCTGCCGTGCCCCGGCACCCCGCCGAGCCCCGCCGGCTCCCCCAGCCCCATGGCGGACCCTCAGCCCCCGGCTCCCCGGCCGGCGCGTGTCTCAGGCGGCGGGGGCTCGGCCCCGGTTCCGTCTTCCTCCCTCTCACCATCACCATCCTCCCTGTTGTTATTATTCCGTTCCAATCCCGGAGATGCCTTCAGAGGCAGCGCAGCCCCGGGATTCCTCCGCGCTCCATCCCGCGGAACAAAATGCCGCCCGGCTGCGGCAGCGAGCACAGCGCACCGCCACACCGGGGTGTCCCCCCGCCACACCGCGGTGTCCCCACGGCCACACCGGGGTGTCCCCCCGCCACACCGCGGTGCCCCACGGCCACACCGGGGTGTCCCCCCGCCACACCGGGGTGTCCCAACGCCACACCGCGGTGTCCCAACGCCACACCGCGGTGTCCCACGGCCACACCGGGGTGTCCCCCCGCCACACCGGGGTGTCCCACGGCCACACCGCGGTGTCCCAGCACCACGCAGGGGTGTCCCAGCACCACACCGGGGTGTCCCACGGCCACACCGCGGTGTCCCAGCACCACACCGGGGTGTCCCACGGCCACACCGCGGTGTCCCAGCACCACACCGGGGTGCCACACCGCCACAGCGGGTCGGGTCCGGCTGTCAGAGCCGCGAGCCCGTACAGTGACGTTCCCGGTGATGAGGGCGAGGGGATGCTCTGCTCGCGGTGCAGCGCGATGCGGGGATGCTCGTTCCCGGTGCACCGGGAGGGCAGCGCGGGCAGCCGGTGCGGGGCTGAGCCGGGCACACGGCGGAGCACCGGGGGAGGCTCGGTGCGCGGGAGGGGGTGCGGGTCTGTCAGCCCCGGGGCTGCGGCACTTACCGGGGTCGAAGTGGGAGCTGAAGGCGAGGCTGGGGCTGAGGAAGGCGGCCGCCATAGCAGCGGCGGCGGCGGGGAAGCGGCCCATGGCGCGGCGGCGGCGGGAGCCCCACGGCCGCCGGCTGCCGCTGGCCCCGCGCTGGGCACGGCGGCGGCGGCGGCGGCGGCGGCGGCGGCTCCTCCTCCATGGCGGCCCCGCGGCCCCGCGCCCCGTGCCCCGGGGAGGGGCCGCGCCGCCGCCGAGCAGCGGGACCGGGCGGGCGGGGGCGGCAGGTGGCGGAGCCGCAGCCCCGGGACCGCACCGGGATCCGCGTCCTCCCCCCAGGGATGCGCCGCCGCCGCCCCCGCGCGGTCCCGCCGGGATGGGTGGGGGCCGTGGGGGACCCCCGGACGGGGACGGGACCCCCGAGGGGCAGCCGCCACCCTGGAGCGGGGCCGGGGCCACGCAGGGGCTGCCACCCCCCAGAGCGGGGACGGGATCCCCCGGGAGCGGGGCTGGCACCCCACGAGTAAGGAACTGCTCCGGCGCTGGCCCATCCCGGGCACCGCCGGCTTCCCGTGACCAGGGATGGGAAACAGGGACGGGATGGGCAGCGGTGCCCCCAGCCAGCCCCTCAAGCCCCCGCCGGCCCCCTTCACACACACACCCCGCACCCCATCTCTGCCCCCGTGGCCCAGCGCAGCCTCACCCTGCAGCCCCCCAGTGCCATCCCGAGGGGGAGCGGAGCCCCCCAGCAGCCCCAGCCAGGGGGTCCCCTTGGGCTGGGGGGCTGCCCCATGTGGGGCCGTGGCTCGGCCTGGTCTGCTCGACGCTACAGCCCCGGCACACGGGAGAGTGCCCTCCGAACACGGGATGCTCCAAAACCCAACAGTCCCAATTCCTTGGCAGGGAACATCCCACAGCTTCACCCACACCCCCTGGCAGCTCCCAGGCAGGCCCTGGCAAAGCTCTGGGTGCCACTGGTCACCGAGCCCACCCGGGAACCAGGCTGGACTTTCCTTCAGGATCATGGCAGGACAGTCCTGTCCCATCCTGTCCCATCCCCTTCCTGGGAACCCCCTTGTCCCAGCCCTTGCTGGGCTCAGCTCTGAGCACGGGGCTCGCACATCCCCACCGCCAGTTTGAATATTTAAAGCCAAATTTTGCGTACACGATTAATTTTTTACAAGCCTTCAAGCCTGCACAGAACAGCACCACGCTGCACATGTCACGCTGCCACAAATAGATACAGGCCTGGAAAAATTACCGGCTGCTAGGAGAATAAACACGTTGGAGCCAGTTTCTCCCTTCTCCCTTGCCTCCACATTTCTCTGCTCTGGAGCAGCTCTGTCCCACAGGACCCCCAGTCCCTCTGCCAGGGGTAACAGGTGACTGCTGATGCCCCATCAGTCATTTTGGAGACCCCTGGCTGGGGTGCAGCTCATGGGCACCCCATTGCTCCCATTGTCCCCCTCCCCACTGGGTCCCTGGTCCTTTCTGGATGTGCAAATGGCCGTGACCCCACATGTGGGACACCCGGAGCTCCTCCATGAGCCTTCCTGGGCCTCAGAGCAGCTGAACAAAGGTGGCACTGACCTGGTACAGTCACATTCACCTGGTGCAGAAGCATTTGGAGTCTCTCGGAGCTTTGGTGCCATTGGTGCCCTCTGGACCAGCCATGGTCCCGTGGGAGTGGGTGGCCACTTGCCACCGGGGTGGTTTTCAGGGCCAGCCTCACTCCCTGTGCGGCTGAGCTGGCACTGGCTGAGTCACAGCCAGGTGGGATGGGGTGGGCGGCTGTGCCGAGCCCACACCGGGCACCCACCCACCAACACCGGGCACCCACCGGGCCCAGCCACCCCCAGCACACTCAGCTGGTCCCAGAGTGGGTGGGACAAGGACGAGCTGAGGCCTTCCTGGCACTGGGAAAAGGCAGGGGGGCTTCGGTGAGTGGGAGGCGATAAAAATCACCCGGTGTTGTGCTGGGGGTGGCAGCCCCGGTGCCCAGTGTCCCTTCCCTCCTGTGTCTGGGAAAGGGTGGGATGGGGAGGAGAATGAGGATGAGGATGGATGGGATGGGGATGAGAATTAGGACTGGAGGGGATGGAAGTGAGAATGAGACAGGAAAGAAGACAAGGACAGAGATGGACTGGGGAT
Organism: Vidua chalybeata; assembly: GCF_026979565.1. Taxonomy (NCBI): domain Eukaryota; kingdom Metazoa; phylum Chordata; class Aves; order Passeriformes; family Viduidae; genus Vidua; species Vidua chalybeata. The sequence goes on from NC_071548.1 coordinate 7,262,805, forward strand.
GACACTGGGATAGGGATGGGTTAGGGTCATGAGAAAGGAATGTGTGCCAGCCCAGCCCCGCTGTGCCACCCTGCCCACCTTGGGAAAACCTGGAATCCCCAGCTCAGCTGGGACACCAAGCACAGCAGCCCCATGCCCCAGCACCCTCCGTGCCCAGGTGACACCCCCAGCAGCCCCATTTGACACATCCAGGAGGAGGGATGAGCTCTGTTGTGGCCACCCAAACCCACCCCCTGCCCTGTGCCCCCTGCCGCTTGTCCCGCTTCCCACCAGATTTCCAACGTGGCTGTAAAAGGGAAAGACCCAAAGGAGAATCGAGGGCCAAAGCCCCAGGGAGCCCCTCAGGTGCAGCTCTGAGGTCGGGGCTGTGGCAACGCTGGTCCAACCCCGGCAGAGGCACGGGGTGGCACCGGTCCCCTGACATCCCCTCGCGGTCAATTAGCAGGGGAGATTACAGATCTTTCCCAAGGGGAGATTACCCTGCTCGGATCCTGCCACTTGCTCCGGCTTCTCGGCTGATTTGTCTGGGGCTGCAGCTAATCCCCTCCCGGGCAGACACCAGATTGAGCCGCGATTCCCGCGCGGCGGCTGCCAAAGCCCCCTGTGCTCCTGACCTCCTTCCCGGCCCCGCGGCGGCCAGCGGGCTCCGCTCACCGCCTAATCCCGGGGCAGCCGGGGGGACAGGGGCTCCTGAACCTGCGGGATCTTCGGCAGAGCCCGCAGCGCCGCCAGCGTGGCTGAGCGCCGGGCTCGGCAGGGACAGGGACAGGGACAGGGACAGGGACAGGGACACGCTCCTGCCACGCGGCCGCCGGTCCCGCGGGACCCCCGGGCTGCGGGCGGGGGGCGCCGGCGCAGGCACGGGCAGCCAGCCGGTGAAAATCCGCATCCCCGTTATGCAACGGCGCTGATTTATTCATGCCTGAACCGGGCACTGGCCTAGAAATCAGCCCGGGCGATGCCGGGAGCCCCCGCGGAGCGGCGGGAGCAGGGCCGGGCACACGCCGGGGACCGTGGGTGGGTGCCCACCGCACAGCGGCGATGCCGCACGGGGCTCGGGGTCCTACACCGGAGCCGCAGGGCTGGGCACAGGCACAGGACCCCCTGGCCGGGCAGCGAGGGGGCCGAGCCCCCTTCTCCCACGGCAGATTCCCAGAGCCGCTGGCCCGAGCGGGGGCTGGGCAGAGCTGGAATCGGAAGCGGCGCTCAGGAAACTCCTGAGGAAAAGAAACAACAGCGGAACAAGTGCCGTGCCCGGCCTTTCCTGGCACACTGGGATGAGCTCTCCTGCCTGGCACAGTGGGGAGAGGGGAACAGAGACCGGCACGGCCACGGCTCCGCCGTGCAGGGCCCAGCCACCCTCTGTGTCCCTGTCCCGGCACAGGGACCAGAAGGACGGAGGGGAAACACCAGGGACTCTGCTGAGAAAACATCTGCCGGCTGCCGCTCCGAGTCCCGGCCTGGGGGAGGGACCAGAGCGGCTGCACACCCCGGCCCAGAGGAAACAGATGCCACCGGCCCAGCCCAGGCATTTCCCGGCCCTGTCAGGGGGTGTTGAGGAATCTGCAGGTAGCAGAGGCTGTGGGATCACATCCTGCCCTGGCTCTGCCTCCCTGCATCTGGATATTTCAGTTTAGAATGGGAAGCAAGGCGTGGATTGGGGTGCTGGGCACCCTCAGAGCAAAGGGAGGGATACAGGAATGGGGTTGGGAAGGTGGGAGTGGACACAGACCTCGTGGAAGTGCTCTGGCACGGACGTGCACAAGTACAGAAACACCTGTAGAAACCAGCAGAGATTTATTACCAGAACAAAACTCCCAACCATCTAAAGGCCACCAGGTGTCCCAGCACGGCCAGGGCATTGGGCCCAGGCTGTGGAGAAGGAGGGAGGAGGGAGGGGAGGGCCCGAGCCCGGCGCCAGCCCCGCTCCCTGCCCGGCAGGACGGTCACTCCGCGGCCAGCTGCCGCTGCCGCTGCAGCAGCGATTCCAGCAGGCTGGCTCTCTGCACGGCCGCCTGCACCGAGCACAGGGCACAGGGAGCTCGCAGTGCCCGCCCAGCCACAGCCAGGGCAGGCCCAGGAGCCCTCACTCACCTCGTACTGCTTCCGCAGGCTGCTCATGCTCTCCTCCTTCCTCAGCACCGCCGCCTTCACCCTGGACACGGACATGGGGGGCTGAGCACCCCAGTGCCCCACACGGGGCTGGGCCCTGCCCCAGGGGGGAGCTCAGCCCCTCTCCCCAGCCACAGCTGGGCTCCAGGTGCCATCACACGCTGGCAGCACCTTTATCCCATTGGTGGGTGCTGTGTAGTGTGGACTGACTTGTCTACAGGAAGAAAGGCACATTAGCTTCCTAAGGTTTAATTATCATAGCATTTTGGGGATGTCCCGGCTGCCCTCAGCCTCTGTGGCTGTGCCCTGACCCTGGGCCCTGTCCCTCTGGAGAAGATCACGTGGCTGCAGTCACAGGTATCATGTGTGAGCCACAGAGAGCCCCCAGGAGGTGACAGTGATCCTGGCCAGGGCTCCTGCCAGGGAGGAACGCAGACAGAGCTGTGCTCCACTGGCCTCTCCTGGCACTCGTGTCCTCCATGCAGGCAGAGGAGCAGCCCTGGGGGCACGATGGCGCAGAGCAGGCCAGCAGTGACAAGGGACAGAGGATTCAGGGTGGCCGAGCAGCAGTCAGTTCAGACAAGACTCCTCTGCCTGGTTTGCCTGGACAGGGCTGGAAGCCATTCCCAAGGATGCAGCACTGAGCTCCTGCACTCTGCCTGGGCTCCTCACCTCCTGTGAACCTCCTCCAGCTCCTGGTCCTTCTCCCGCACCAGCCTGTCCAGCTCCAGGTGCTGCCGGGCCCTCAGCTCCGCCATCTCTGCCTTCAGCCGCGCGTTCTCCTCCTCCATCCCCACCAGCCTGTCGGCAAACTCCTGCCAGATCACCTCAGTCAGGCCTCTGTGCCCCTGGGACAGCCGGTCCCACACACCCAAGGCATGGGCCAGGCAGGGCCCTGGCTCTGCTCCTCGCTCACCTTCCGGATCTCCTCCAGCTCCTGCTCCTTGTGCTTCAGCAGGCCCTGCAGCCGGATGCTGTCCCCTTCCAGCTCGGCCAGCCGCCCCTTGAGCTCATTGCAGCGCTCCTGCAGCTTCCGCTCCGACCGCTCCAGCTCCTGCAGCTCCACCTCGTACTTGTCTCGGATCCTCTTGATCCTACGGGCAGGAAGGACAGGCAGCCTGGCTCATCCCACTGCTGCCTGGCTCATCCCAGCCCCACTCCTGCTGCAGGAGGGATCAGGACACAGCAGCAAGGGCAGCGCTGCCCCACAAGAGACCTGGGGCTGTTTCCTCAGGTGAGAGGTAAGCTTTGTGTCTGTGAGCTGCTCCTTCCTGCACTACCACTGCTCCAGAGCTCACTGGAGAGATGCCCAGGGGACAGGGAAAACAGACCAGCCTCTGGAGGACCTGGGACCTCCCTTTCCTCCTCACCTGTTCTCTGCTGCCCTCTCGCACTCCTCCTTGGCCAAGGACGTGTCGGCCTCCAGGCGCTGGATCACCAGCTCGATCTCTTTGTCCCTCTCCTTCCTCATCTCCTCCCGCAGCTCCCGCTCCCGAGAGAGCAGCCAGGCTTCCTGGAATGGAGACAGCAAATGTGGCCTCAAATTCCTCTTAGAGCCCATGGGCGGCATCTTTGGAGGACAGCTCTTGCCATTACCTCCTTCTTCACGTAGTTGGCCTCCCAAGCCTGCTTCTCCAGCTCCAGCTGGTCCTTCAGCACCTTCAGTTCTGTCTGTGAGGAGAAGGGAAAACAACAGCTCAGCCCTGGGACTCTCCCGTGCTGGCTGGGAGCAGCTGCTGGGGCTGCTCCTGTGGGGTCCAAGGCTTGGTGGTGCCAGCACCCAAAGGGCTGGAGGTGAGGGGGAACCAGACCTGGTGCCGCCTCTCCTGCTCCTCCTTCTCCTTGGCATAGTCGTCCCGCAGCGCCCGGGTGAGGGCCGAGCTGTTGGCCTCCAGCTGCCGCCGCAGCTCCTCTGCCTCTGCTCGCTGCCTGCACAGACACAGCTCCCAGCATCCACACCAGCCCCTCTTCCCACGGAAATCTGGCCCAGGGAGCCCGGCCCCACAGCTCAGGGCTGCCCCCAGCCTGCCCACCTGGCTGCTTGCTGGCTCAGCCGCTCCTTCTCCTCGGCCACCTCGGCATAGAGCCGGCGCCGCTGCAGCTCCAGTGCCTGCTCCTCCTGCTCCAGCTGCTGCTCACACCTGTGGGGCACAGACACTCCAGGGATGTGCCTTCGAGCACTCGGCCTCTTCACGCCGCCCTTCATGGTGCCAGAGGACGCTCCCAGCTCAGCAGCATCGCCCACCTGAGGCCGGTGGAGAGGAAGGGGCTGCTCCCCGTGGAGCTGCAAATATTGGGATGCCAGCAGCAGACTGGTGCTGGACAGCACCCCAGACCTGTGAGCGCCAAGCCGGCGCCGAGCCCGGGGTGACGCACCTCTGGCGGGCCCGCTCCCGCTCCCGCTGGCTCTGCTCCTCCTTCTCCCGCTCCAGCAGCCCCCGCAGCTCCTGCGCCTGCCGCCCGTAGTGCAGCGCCGCCCGCTCGTCCGACTGCAGCAGCTCGGCCTCGTGCAGCAGCTTCAGCTGCCGGATGTCCTCGCGGTGCTTGGCCATGAGCTTCTGGATCTCCGGCTCCAGCCCTGGGACAGCGGGAAGGACGGGCACGGCTCGGCCTGGATCCCACCCGGTGCCCTCGGCCGGCTCAAAGGGGCTGGCAGGAAGGGGGGGATGAGCACAGAGGGGTTTTTCTTGCCCTTTGGCATCTGCTCCACCAGAAACAGGGAGCAAACGCCGCCCACACCAAGGAGCTCTTCCCAATCTGCCTGGCACTGCCCTGGCTCCAGCTGCTGCTGAGGGAACCTGCCCGTACCTTTCACCGTGATTTCTTTGATCTTTTTGGTTTTCTCCTCAATCCACTTCTCCCGCCGGATTTTCTCAGTTGCGCTCATGAGTTCCTTCAGTTTCTTAATCTCCTGTTTGGAAGCAAATGGGAAAACCTCAGAGAAGCTGGGAGAGAAAAGCCCTGGGAGGCAGGCTGTTGGGAAGGAAGCTGTGGGGCTGCACATGGATACTCGCACAGCCCTGGCCAGGTGTGCTCTTCCAGCCCAGAGAAGTGGCCACACACTCTCCCAGAGCCTTCTCCTCCATCCCCTTGGGAAAGTGCTCACTGCCAAGACACGAGAGCACCGATGGAGAGGGAAGGGGAACTGGGGGCTGCCGAGGGTCTCTGCATGCAGGGCAGCCCATCTGTCCCTGTGTGATGGTGCTTTCCTCTCCAGCCTTCCCTCTCGCTGCCATGGAAAACCCTCTGGCAGGGGGTGGAGCAGGGCCAGAGCAGGTCAGGGCACGAGAGCAGAGGGCAAGGCACAAAAGAGAGCAAAGACCACATTTACCTCACAAAAGGGGCCCAAAGTGCGCCAGACCTGGGGAGAAAGAAAGGAGGGGATGGAGAGAGAAGGGGAATGGTGGGCAAGAGGCAAATCCACACAGGCGTGTCTGCGGGAGCCACGGGCAGGGCAGGAGGCCAAGGGGGCAAGGGGAGACAGCACAAGGGACAAGGACGGGGACAAACTGAAGGACTGGCCAGGAGCCTGTGTGGTTGGAGCTGCTCCAGACACCAAGGGACCCCCATGGTCTGGCCAGGCATGAGCTCAGCTCCAAGGTCAAGGACAAGCAGGGACTGGGACAGCAGAGCTGGGATGAGCCCAGTGGTGCTGCCCTCCTGCCAGGCCTGGCACAGGGCGAGCTGAGCTGTCTCCATCCACAGGAGAAGCAAAATTGCTCCACGGCATTTGGGTTTGTGCCAGCACTGCACCCTGGGCACCCCCAGCCTGGGAGAGCTCTGCCTTCAAGGGGATCATGGAATCACAGAATGGTTTGGGTTGGAAGGGACCTTAAAGTTCATCCAGTTCCAACCCCTGCCCATAGCAGGGACATCTTCCACTATCCCAGGCTGCTCCAAGTCCTGTCCAAGCTGGCCTTGGACACTTCCAGGGATGGGGCAGCCACAGTTTCTCTGGGCAACCTGTGCCAGGTGTGTGGGAAGGGTCTCTCCAAGCAGAGCCTGGGAGCTTACACTGTCCCTTGGTCAGTGCCATGCTCCCGGCCCTGAGCAGCAAAGAACAGGAGCCTTTTGGGGAGCCAGGACAAAGCTCTGTGGTCACAGGGACCTTCTGTGCACAGGGAAGAGCTCCTTGGAGTGTCCAGGTCCCACCGAGGTGGCAGAGACTGTACTGCTCCAGGCAGAGGCCCCATTTGAGCAAAATCAGCACGCACGTGTCCCCCCATCTTCCCTGCCCCCTCACCAGCTCGTGCTGCTCCTGCATCTGGGTGATCTTCTGGCCGTACTTGTGGTCCACTTGTTTCAGCTCTGCCACCACGGCCTCACACTTCTCACTCAGCACCTTCTTGTCATCGAGGAGCTGGGCAGAGCGAGGAGCCGGCATCAGGCAGGTGCAGCCACCTCAGCCTCTGCCTTCAGGAGCTGGGATGAGGGGTTACCTGGTCAATGAAGGCCAGGTGCCTCTGGATAGCTGCCTCATACTGCTCCCTCTGCAGCCTGAGCTGCTGGCCAAGCTCCTGCTCGGTCTGTTTGATGTGTCGGTCGGTCAGTTCCCGCTGCTGAGTCTGTGGGGTCAAACAGCCACGACATGGAAATCACCATCAGGCCAGGAGAACGAGGGACAGAGCTAAAGCAAAGCCCTGGTGCTCACATCTCCCACCCCTGTCAGCAGGAACACCCAGCCCCCCAGGACAGAGGAGAAGGGAGCTCAGCCCAGGTCCCGGCTAGATGATCTTTAAGGTCCCCTCCAACCCAAACAATTCCATGATTCTGTAAAATCAAGGGATAGTCCTGATCATGTGCTTCATAGTCCCAAGAACCACGTGTGAGGCTGACACACCAGAGCAGTCTGCAGCAGGCTGATGGCTCTCTTCTTCTCCTCCACTTCCAGCTTCAGCCTCATCATGGAACTTGTCACCTCTGTAGCAACCGCTGACACCTGCTCCACGTGAGCCAGCTCCTCTTCCAAAAGGAAGCCCTGCCACAGCAGAAAAAACATGATGAAAAGGAGGTGGAACCACCTGGAATGAGGGCAGGGAGATGGGGGATGATTCCCACCAGGAATGGATTCCCACACCACAGGTGGACTCACCTCCCGCTGCGTGGCTGAGGCGGCCGACCTGGGCCTCTCCTGCTCCGACTTCTCCATCTCATCCAGGAAACTGATGATGCTTTGGAGCTTGGCCTCCGAGAGCAGAGCCCCGTCCTCTGGGACCCCTGGAGGGTGGTTCAGCTTCCCAAACTTCTCCAAGTTATCAGCAGTCAGGGAGTTGGAGCTGGGCTCCTGCTGGGAATTCACCGTGGTGAGTGAGCACCCAGGGAAAGGCTCGGGAGAAGAGGTGCTGGTTTGCCTCCATCACTGGAGCCCAGTCCTCCCACTGCACCCAGCCTGATCCTCTGGGCTAAACCCTGTCCCACCACCAGCCTTTGCATGGGTTGCTGCTCCTTGCAAACATCCAAGCCCTCAAAGCACCAAACAATTCCTCTACCACCTCCACGCTCCTCCACCTCCTGCTCCAAATTCCTCCATCACCCACTCCAAGCTCCTCCACCACCTTCCCTGGCAGTGCCCGGCTGTTTCTCACCAGGCAGCCATTCCCCACACAGCAATCTCATTCCCCAGCTCACCCTGTCCATCCAGGCATGTCTGTCCTTCTTGAGGAGCTTGGGAGGGGGCAGCAGCTCCGGCTCCTCCTCCAGCAGCCGCAGCGTGTCCAGCAGCTCGTTGAGCGTGACCTTGGATGGAGCCCTGCTGCCAGCAGCCACTGCTGTCTCCAGGTCCTCGTTACCTGTCTCCCTGGAGCTCACATCCTAAGGGAGAAGATGAGAGAGAGTTTTCTGGGTCTCCCCCGAAGCCAGGAAAGGCTCTGATGTCGCCCTGGCAGAGCAGCTGCTGCCAGGGTCCTCAGGAAGCACAGCCAGACCCACCTGCAGTTTGTCCTCTGCCCCAGGGTCCTGCAAGGGCACAGAGCCAAGAACTCCCAGGCCGCTTCCTTCTGGCTCCGAGGCTGCCGAGGGGGAATTGGCCTCTGCAGGAACCAGGCTGTTCTCAGGTACTTGCCCCAGCCAGCCCCTGGGAAGCAGCTCCTCAGAGCAAACCCCTCACTCCCACAGCTCTGGGGACACGCCAGAGGGACTCACCGGTGTTGTTGGCTTTGGTGAGGCTGCTGGCCGGGCTGGCATTCCTGGCTGAGGCAGGTTTGGCACCAGGCTTCTTCTTGGGCACCCTCCTGCTCTCCTTCACCAGCACCTGCTCTTCTGCCGAGCGCTTCGCCTCCGAGGCCTTTTGGGCCCTTTTCTGCTGCAGCTCCTGCAGGGACAGAGGAGCCATCGATGTCCTGAAGCTTTGGAAAGGCACAAGCCTGTGTTTGCAAGGCTGTGGCAGTGTTTTTGCATCCTCCAGCTGCTCACTGATTGTTTCCCCCAACCCCCTCCCCCGATGGAACATGTTTCCAATTAGGGCAAAGAAAATTTGGGGTTTAAAACATCCCCAGCTTTACTGCCAACTCCTGCAGCCTGTGCCAACCCCATCTGCACCACCAGCTGCAAGAGCAGGGTGACAACGACGTGTTGCTTCCTGCCAGGGGACATGGAGCGGTACTCGGCCCTCTCTGGAGGGACCCTGCTCCTGAGGAGAGTTCCATTCCCAGGGCACAGACATCCTTGGCCATTCCACAGAGCTTGGAGTCTCCCTATCTCAACGTGGTCACCATTTTCCTGAGAACTACACAGAAACCAGCACTGTCTTCACAAGCTCAGCATGAGCTGCCAAGGCTTGGCAGGAGTGCAGCAGGAAACTGCTCCGTGGAGCTTCCATCTCCGGAGGGAACACTCCATTTCCAAGGCTGGCCCTGCCCCTGCCCCATGCCAAGGCTCTGGAGATGCAGAGAGGCTGTTGGATGATGCCAACAAATGGTGTCACACGGGCCTGGCCCTGGCCCTACCTGGATGGCAGCGTGCCGGGCCAGGCGCGCCTTCTCCTCTCGGATCTTCCGTCGCTCCTCGTCCTTCCTCTCCTGCAAATCCAGGATATTCCCCTCCTCCATCCGCTGCTGCCTTTCCTTCCAGAGACGAGGGTCAAAAATGTTACTGAGAGCTCTCCAGCACCCAGCACTAAGAAGTGGGAGGGGCACCCACACCTGGGTCACCCCATATCCAGGCTTTCCATCCTCTCCTCTGTGCAGGTGAGGAGCTCTCGGCACAACTCCACTTTGGAGCAGCTCATTTTCTTCAGATTCTTAATGCTGCTATTATTATTATTATTATTATTATTATTATTATTGTTATTATTATTATTATTATAATTATTATTTCATCCTCTGGGTCTGCAACCACGGAGGAGACAAGGCTTAAAAATAGACTCACATGCAAGAGCAACGGAGCTTTTCATTACTGGGATAAATAATTGAACACAAGGAAACACAAATAGCTGTGAAACCTCGTCACTCTAACAAGCCACCTCATTAGGGATTCATTAGGATGAGCCGATATGGGGCATCCCTCCTCTGGCCACCAGTGTGGCAATTCAGGGAGACTTGTGCTGCTACTGCCAGGGTCTGACTGCTCCCCGTCAGGGGGCTGGGGGAACTGGAGCCGTGTGGTGCTGAGCCTTTGGGTCTCAGCTCCTGCTGGAACCCAGCCCAGGCTAATCCCTGGACACACAACTCATCTCAAAAAACACACACAACTCATCTCAAAAAAATCCCAGCACAACTCTGAGGGAACTGGACCCTCCCCAGCTCTCTGGACCATGGAGGGGCTGGTTGGATGTGAAGCCAGAACCCCCTTGACTTTGACAGCTCAAGTCTGGGGACTAAAGGGACCCCAACTGGGTGGCCAGTGGGACATGGGTGTCGGGTGGTCTGGGCTACAGAGCAGGGGACAGGACCAACCTCCCTCTTGGCAGCCATCAGGCGCCCCAGAGCCGCGGCCGCCGTCCTGTGCCGCTGCGCGTGCCGCCGGTACCAGCGCTGGATGGTGACAGCAGCCAGGTTCACCTGCTGGATGAACCTGTGGGGACAGGGAGGGAGGGTCAGCACAGCCCCAGGAGCAGCAGATGGCGTCCCCACAGCACCAGGACCTGCAGGGGCCTTTCCCCAGTGTGAAATCCCACAGGAGAAGAACAAGCTCCCCTGGAGCTCCTCACACCTCCTGGCAGCGTCCTCCTGCTCCTTCCCTCACCTCTCGGCCTCCTCCTCGGTCACCTCCCTCCTCCGGGGAACACTGCTGCTGCTGCTGCTGCTGTTGTTGTTGTGGGTCATGATGTTGTTGCTGGAGAAATTCTTCTGAGACTTCACGAGGCTGCTGCTGCCTTCCCCGTCCTCGTTCGAGGCCGCTTTGACAACATTGCTGGGACAGAAGATGAAGCCACTCAGCCCTGTCCTGCGCCACACACGACCCCGGGGCCAGCCCAGCTGCAGAGCCAGGACACCCCCACACTCACTTGAGGGAACTGGGAGCCTGGTTGGAGCTCTTGGGAGGAGCAGGGCCCTTCTCAGCAGTGGAGTAGTTGTTGTGCACCATGGTGGTGACGCAGTTGCCCATTGCGCCTTTGTTGCTCCTTGTGTGGGGAGACCAGGAGCGTCAGAAACAGCAGCTTCCCCCCTCCAGGTGTTTTCTCCGTGCAGTTGCACCCACTCTCCCCTTCAGGACCCTCTGTCCTACCTGTTGTTGGCGGTGAAGTTGGCAGCCAGGAGCACCGTGGCTTCCTTCCTCCTCATGCCCGCGGGCGGCTCGAGGCCGTGGGAGCCAGAGGGGCCTGGGAACACTCGGGGCTGGTCATCCTGCCAGGGAGTCAGCAGGGGTAAGGACACCAAACCCACCTCCTCAAACACCACCAGGAGCACAGAGCCACCCACTCCCAGAGCCTGCCATCCTCACCAAGATATTCCATGTGGTTTTCTTTTCCGGGGACGTTTTGCTCAGAGCTGCCAGTTTCTTCCTTCCTACTGGATCGCCCTCAAAGAAGGCCAGGAAGTCTCCTGTCTGCTCCGAGCTTCATCCAGACCCAGGGAAGGCAGAGAGGAGAGAACAGAGGTTCTGGAATAACTCACAGCCACAGGACACACTCTGGCTACACAGGGCACTTGGAAACTCCAGTGTGACACAGGAGAAAGGGGCTGGAGAATTGTTACATGGCCACAAAATCCACCAATGATTCAGAGCTTTGGGTTCCAGGCTGGTGTGTGGTGATAGGGACGGGCACAGACCAACAGGAGAATGGAAAATCCCAACTCAGAGGGCACTGGGAACAGAGAACTTTGTCTCCTCACACAGCCCAGTTATGGCCTGGAGGGTCCATGAGGGCTGTTGGAATCAAATGGAATGTTTTTTGTCACAGCCACAGAAACACACTCCATTTCCCCAAATAGAAATTCTTCCCTGTGATGGTGCAGAGGCCTTGGCACATGTTGCCCACAGAATCTGGGCAATACTCTGACAGAGAAGTGTCCCAGGCCAGATTGGATGGGGCTTGGAGCAACCTGGTCTCGTGGAAGGTGATCCTGCATGGGACTTTAAGGCCAGGCTGTTGCGTGATCCTTTGGAACCCTAAACAAGGGACTTCCTCTTCAAAAAAATAACCCAAGTGCCAGACCTTGGTTTTCCAGGGCCAGGTTTTAACTCCTGAAGTGCATGACAGAGCTCAGGGTATTTTGGAAAGGCTCCTGTTCCCCCCCAGGACCAGGACACACGGGTGGGGTGTCCCCCAGTGCCAGGCACAGGACAGACAGACACAGGGAGCTGTACCTGTGTGAGCTGTTCGCCCGCTGGTTCACCTGGGTGGTGCTGTTGGACCTGCGCAGGTTGTTCATGGCCCGGGATCCCGCATCTTCCTGTGGAGAGCAGGGATAAATCCAGCAGCCACGTTCAGGGGGAGCACAGGCAGGCTCCCCCACCCTCTCAGCCAGCGGGACACGGAGTTCCCACTACCCCAGGGCTGCCAGGCTCTCCTTGAGGCAGCGGGCAATGACACCTCGCTCGGGCGCTGCTGAGCCAGCAGGAACACATTCCTTAGCACCAGCTCCCGGGAACAAGGGCGTGGGAATGCTGCCAAGGGATTACTCAGCACGGAGCACAGGCTGTCTGCTGCTGGATCCTGACAGAGCCCAGCAAGCACCTGGGGCTCGCTGCCTCTGTGGAACCCCCACTCCGGAGCCCCCGGCGCGGTGGGAACAGGGGGTGCTCCATGAGGGGCAGGCTGGGCCTGACAGCCCAGCAGGAGACACCAGGAAATCGGGAGTTTCCAGATGGAAACTGGCACAGGGAGGTGAAGGGCGAGGAAGGGAAAAGAGGCAATCCTGATGCTTGCTCTTCTGCACCCAGCAGAGAGCCACGAGCAGTGATTGCTGAGGGAGGCGCCAGAACAAAGCCGGGATGGTGCTGGGGGAACCACGGCGAGAGGGACGTGGCTGTGCCTGGAGCCATCCCATCTACCAGGCACAGGAGGGAAGGACAGGGCTCACCAGGGTGAGAGGGACATGGCCGTGCCTGGAGCCATCCCATCAACAGGCACAGGAGGGAAGGACAGGGACACACCAGGGTGAGAGGGATGTGGCTGTGCCTGGAGCCATCCCACAAGCCAGGCACAGGAGGGAAGGACAGGGACACACCAGGGTGAGAGGGATGTGGCCGTGCCTGGAGCCATCCCATCTACCAGGCACAGGAGGGAAGGACAGGGACACACCAGGGTGAGGGGGATGTGGCTGTGCCTGGAGCCATCCCACACGCCAGGCACAGGAGGGAAGGACAGGGGCTCACCAGGGTGAGAGGGACGTGGCCATGCCTGGAGCCATCCCATCTACCAGGCACAGGAGGGGAAGGACAGGGGCTCACCGGGGCGTTCCTCTTGGCTTTACCATCGGCAGCCACGGACACGGAGCGTGCCACGAGCCTGGCAGGAGAGGCGCTGCCGGGGCGCCGCGACACCGGCGCCGGGAGCCCCGTCAGGATCAGGTCTGCCACGTCGGGGCTCTGGACGGAGCAGCAGCTCCGCGTGCTCTTCATGCTGGAGCAGCAGGAAGGAGCCCTGCAAGCACAGCACAGAGAGGGGGGAAGGCATGGAGCAGCCAGCCTGGAACCAGGCGCCGCGGCAAACACCGGCACTCGGAGCTGGAACTGCTGCCCAGCAGGACAAAACACCTTCCTCCGAATTGCCACATGGCAAACAACCCCAGCACGGCCCTGGAGAGGCTCCAGGAGAGCTCCTCACTGCTTTCACCCAACCCTACGGCTGCCCACGGGCTGCTGTCACATTTATGGGCCGGGATTCCAGCAGAGGACTAAAGGGAGGGAAAAGCCCTGCTCCCCATCCCAGGCGGCTTCACTGGACACAGCCCGTGGCTGCCAGAGGATCACACGGGCCCAGAACGGCCCCATCTGTGCAGGCTGGAGGTTCAGCTCACCCCACATCCCACACGGGGCTGGGATGCTGAAGAACCCCCTGAGCAGCTCCCGAGGGATCCTCCCCCTGCCAAGAGTTCCTTCAGAAGTGTCCGTGCCCTCTCAGGGGTCACAGGAAGAGCTGGGCCCCCCTCCCAGCTCGGGGCAGCACATTCCCACCTTTTCCCCTTTGCATCCTCCCAGCCCCAGTGCTGATCCAGGAAAAGACCAGATTCCTTTATCTCTTTACATTTATTACCCACACCGTCCCTAAACCCTCTCCCCCGGCAGCCCTGGCTTCCCCTCTCAGGGCTCCACCACAGCCCTTGGCAATGCCGCGGGCTCCACAGCCCGGGGAAACAAACGGCTCTCATGGAAACCGCTGGGCTCAGGGCAGGAAAACAGGCTCAGGAGCACAGGCCAGCACAGCCCCCCGAGCTCCCAGCCCCTCAAACCCCTGAAGCTCAGACCCCTCAGCTCTGAAGCCCCAGGCCCCCATGGCCCCCAACCCCATTATGACCCAGAGACAAGCCCTGGCCTGAAGCTCCCAAATCCCTGAGCCCCTCAGGATCACCCAGGTCCCACACCTTCCTCTAAGCTCCCAAAACCCAGACCCCTCAAATTCCCCCACTCCCAAGGTGCGGGACCCCAGCCACAGCTCCAAGCCCAAGCTCCCAGTCCCCAGATGCCCCCAGGACCCCCCAGGACCCCCATCCCCGGCTCCCGAGTCCCCCAAGTCCCAGACCCCCACCAAGAGCCACAGGGCACCCAACCCCAAATCCTCCGTGGCCCCCAAGCCCAGAAAACCCAGTCCCAAGCCCCCCCATGACCCCAGCCCATGACCCAGGCCCTCATGACCCAGATCCCTCCAGGACCCCCAACTCCCAATCCCCGCAGACCCCCAGCCCAGACCCCAACCCCTCACGACCACGGTAATGGGCCCCACGCACCCACAGGCGGGTGAGACCCCCGCGCCCCGGGGGTGATGTCGAGAGTGGGGCCCTGGCCCTGCCCCCGCTCCCCCTGGAACTCCCTCTGCTCCCCTGGACCCCCTCAGCCGCCATTAAACGCCCCCATCCCCTCACCTCCGGCCACAGCCATTGGGCGGGGCTGCCGGCGAGCGGCCAATGGGAAGGGAGAAGAGGGCGGGGGGAAGAGACGCGATTGGTTGAGGCGGAGGAAGGGGGCGGGAATAAGGAGGGATGGAGGAGGAAGGCGTGGCCGCGTCGGGGGCGCGGCTTATTAGGAGCGAACCAATGGGACGAGAGTATTGAGATGGGCGCGGCTTTGAGGGCGGGGAAAGGGGCGTGGCCTGGCCCACGTGGGCAGGGTCCCCATGGGGTTTTTGGGGGGAAAATGGGGATTTTGGGGACCTGAGAAGGGGACTGGGGCTGCTGGGGAGCTATGAATGAGGGGAGCCGTGAGGAAGATGGGGGAGTCATAGCTCTGGGGGGGGGGGGCAGGCTGGGGATTATTGGGGGGCATGGGAAAAAGTGGGAGCTATCAGGGGGTTCTGGGGCAGGGGGTGAGCTCTGAGGAAGGGGGGGAACCATGGGGCTATTAGGGGGGCTGTAGCATGGAGGAGAGCAGTGCGGCAGGGGCGAAGCTTTGGGGCTGTTTGGGGGGGCGTGGGGCTATAGGAAAATATGGGGCTGCGGGCCAGGAGGAGCCACGGGCCAGGCTCCGTCAGCGGCGCAGGAAGAAGTCACACGTTGCCAGACCCGAGTGGGGGTTTATTGGTGGGTCCCGGCCCCATGGGGACGGCGCCTGCTCCCACCCACCCCCACAGAGCCCAGCCTGCAGCTGGGGGCCACCCACGAGCACCCATGGCCATGCTGGGGTCCCCAAAGCAGCCCCAGCTCAGACCCAGCGGCTCCCACACCCCTGTCCAGCTCAGAGGAGCAAGGGGTCGTGTCCCTCTGCCTGCCCTGGACCACCACGGACTTGCCACTGTCACCTGCTGGAAGCCCTGGCCCTTGTGGCCACTTCAGACCGTGTCCCCCGAGGCACCAGGACAGCGCAGGCCCCGCAGGGAGTGGGGCAGAGCCCCCGCAGCCCCCGGGGCCCGACAGCAGCTACATGTTGAGGAAGGCGAAGGCCGACGGCTGCAGGGCGCCCTCCGTGTCCGTCCCCCCGTCCTGGGGCCGGGCCGGCGGCTCCACGGGCGGCGAGCGCGGCCGGAGCACCGCGCCGGGCCAGGCCACCAGCTCCATGCCGGCGAACAGCGCCAGGCCGGGGGCCGCCGTGTCCCCTGCCAGCCTGCTCCCCCCGTCCTGCTGGCAGGGACAGGCCGGCACCGCGGCCCCGGGCTGCCCGGGGGGCTCCGCTGCCACCCCCGGCTCCTCAGCGGGGGCTGCGGGGGCCGGCGCCGGGCTCAGGGGGGTCAGGAAGCTCTGGCTGGCCACGGCCGGGATGTCCATGAGCAGGTCCCCGGCCGAGCCCGCCGAGGGGGCCGAGGGTGGGCGCGGGGCCTTCGGGGAGGGCTGGGCCCGGCACAGGGCCTCGAACTGCCGCAGCATCTGGGACAGGGGGTGGGCACAGTGAGAGCGGCATCGGCAAAGGGGCTTGGCCCTGGCACCTTTGCCCAGGCACAGGGACTGTCCCCAAGGTCGCCTCCCAGGGCTCGGAGGGAGCATCACCCCGCCCCGGGGAAGGCAGCCAAACCACCCCTCTGGGACATACACAGAGCCATTCCCAAGGGCTGCGTGTCCCCAAGGGCTGTCAAACCTGTGCCAGGAGCCCCTACCCGAGGGACCGGGCACAGGGACGTCCCCAGGGTCACCTTTGTTGCTCGGTTGGCCACAGGCCCAGGGCTGCCTTGGCTGAGGTGCTGCAGGCGCTGCCGGGTCACGGCAAAGATCTGCTCTGGGGAGAGCAGGTCGGAGCAGCCGAGGGCAGAGATGGCACACATGGACCTCTGTGGGAAAGGGGAGCTGAGCCTGGCAGGCCCCCAGACACCCCCCAGCCCTCCCAGGGGAGCCCCCTGTGCTCACCATGCGCACGCTGTCACTGGGATCCTCCAGCGCCCGGCCCAGCAGCTCCAGCACCACCTCACAGTTCAGGAGCCCACACCTGCGCAGGGACGGGGGTCACAGTCACCTGCAGCGCCTTCCCATCCCCAGAGTCCAGGCCCAGGCAGCCAGGGGAGGGCTCAGGTTGCCCCGGGAGCACCCCGCTCTGCCACCTACTCCTTGAGGAAGTGCTGAGCTTCCTCCCTGGTGAGGAAGACCCTGGCCCCGCGCGTCAGTCCCGACACCAGGCTCAGCTCCCTCCGGCAGTCGCCCGGGCTGTCAGCGTCCACCCTGCTGGGGACACACCTCATGGGGACAGGAGCCAGCTGCTTACTCCTCCCGGGGTCCCTGCACACCCCCTGGCAGACAGGGACCCCCCACCCTGAGCAGCTCTGCCCACCCACGGCTGGCAGGACGAAGGCGCCGGGCGGAACACAGCCAGCAGTGCCGGGGCACTCTGGATCACGGGTGTGGAAAATGAGGGCAGCGCTCCTGGGGATGCACCCGGGACAGTCCGGGGGCAGGGGAGCCCCCCGGGCCCCTCTCACCTGTCGGCGCCGTGGCTCAGCTCCCGGCTGGCCCCGGAGCGGCTGTCGCTGCCGGATTTGCTGCCCGAGTCGGAGGCGCGGCTCCGCTCGTTGCCCTGCGAGGATTCCCGGGAGCTGTGCCCGCTGTCTGCCTCCTCCCAGCCGCCCCCGGCCAGCCCCGCCTGGTGGCTCACTGCAGGGACAGCGCTGCTGAGATGGGGTCCCCACACTCCCCAGGACGGGGCGGGGACCCCCCCAAACTGCCCCGGCAGGACCCACCTCGGGACGCGCGCGGCGCGGGAGGGGTCGGGGGCGGCACGGCCGGGCTGCCGGCCGGGGACGGAGCTCGGACGGGCTCGTAGGTGTCCTCGGGGAGGTCCCCACGGAGCCGCCGGGGCCCCCCCGGCGCCGGGAGCACGGCCTGGGCCACGGCCTCGGCCGCCCGCTGGAGGCTGCTCAGCAGGGCCTCTCCCGGGGAAGCTGCCAGAGGCGCGGATGTTGGGAGCAGCCTGGGAGCCCGGCCCCATGGGATCACCCCAACACCGAGCTCCAGGCTGGGAAAGGGGGGGTGAGGGAACGCTGGGAGCTCAGAGGACGAGGCACAGAGCGACCCCCGTGGCCCTGCCCCGGCTCCCAGCAGGAAAGGACCCGGTGAGGGCCCGGCCAGGACTCACCGGGGCTGCTCCTGTCACTGCTGAAGCCGAATCCCTGCAGGGAGCCACAGGGGCTGGGGCTGGAGCCCATCCCTGGGGAGGCACAGGGAATGTCAGGGGGGGGCTCAGGCGCTCAGGGCTCCCCTTTCCTGCTGTGTCCCTGCCCCCCCGGGCGAGGGCCCGGCCCGGGGGGCTGCGCTCACCGGCGGGGGCCGGGGGCCGGGCGGGCAGCGCCAGGGGCTGCGGCAGCGGCGCATCCGAGAACAGAACGCTGGCCAGGTCCTGTGGGATTGAGACACAGAGAGGAGCGTTGGCAGTGCTGGGAACCCCAGGGTCCCCAGAGCAGGGGGCTGGGGGCTGCCCTGTCCCTCCAGCACCCACCTGTGCGGCCGCCCGCACCTTCTGGTTCAAGCTGTTGCCGTGGAGGGGGTCTGGGGGCCCGGAGAACACTGCAGACACACAGAGGGGAGGGTGGGGGACGCTCCCAGGCGGGGTAGGACCCTGCTCCTGGCACAGCCCCGGCAGCAGGAGCCCTTCTGGGGTCTCCAGCCCCCCATGGGGCTGCTGCCGTTACCCGCGGCCTCCCGGATGAAGCTGGCGTTCCTCTTCAGCTGCAGGACAAACTGGGGGGAGCCCTGAGAGCAGGTGTGCAGCAGGATCTTCAGCACCTGGCTCGGGGGACAAGGACAAGTCACAGCTGCCCTCCCTGGAGCAGAGGGGGGGGGGGTTCCATCCCATCACCCCCCCCAGTGCTCCCACCTTCAACTTGACGTGGCAGGAGCTGCTCTGCAGCCGTGTGAGGAGATGCTCCAGCAGGCACTGGCTGCTCCCGGGGGACTCGTGGGAGATCTCTAGGGACGGGTTAGGGATCCAGCCGGGATCCAGCCGGGATCGGAGGGCAGCAGCAGCCCCCCCGTGCCAGGAATTCGGCCCCTCCACAGGGTCCCAGCCAGGGCCCACAGTCCCACGGCTGCCCCCAGCCAGCCCCGCAGGCCTCCCGAGCCCACCACGGCCTGGAGCAGCCCCGGGGATCCCACCCCGTCCCGGGGAACCCCCTGCCCCGTGCCCCCCCGGCTCCCTGAAGGATACTGGCGATCTCCTCGAACAGGTACCCGGGGCACGGGGTGTCGTCGTCGGCCGTGCCCCGCAGCAACACCGGCAGCTGGAGGAGGAGGGGGCGGCGTGAGAGGGAGCGGACCCGCCCCGGACCCCGGTGCTGGGGACCGGACCGGGGCTCCGGGGCAGGCCCGGCCCGGCCAGGGCTGTGCGAGGCCGCTGCAGAAGCGAGTGGGGGGTGCAGCGATGACGTCGCGGGTAAGCAGTGACGTCACGCCCCGGCAGCCCACCCCCCAAAAAGCCCCGGTCCGTACCCGGCTCAGGAAACTCAGCCGGTCCCGCAGCGGCGCCGCCATGACACTGCCGGCACCGGCCCTGCCCGGTCCCCCGGCGGCGTCAGGGAACCGCCCCCCGGAAGTTATTTTCCACCAATGAGAGGGCAAAGCTCTCCTGCTTAACCAATCATCGGAGAGAGAGGGCAGGACTCCAGGCGGAAGCGCTCCGTGGAGTTGACGCCTGAAGGAGGCGGGAAGTAAACAACCGGCATTTTCACCAATCAGAGCCGCCCGCGCTGAATAACCAATCAGAAGGGGCGTGGCTTGGCGTGGTCCCGCCCAATAGGAGAGCGCGGGCGTGTGACGAGCGGGGCGGGCAGCCAATCGCGGCCGCCCGGGCATGGCGGCGCCCGTGCGGTGAGGCGATGTCGGGGCGCGGAGCGTGGCTGCGGGCGCGGGCGCGGCTGCGGCGCTTCCCGGCGGCGCTGGCGGCCTGCGGGGACCAGGTGGGGCCCGGGGGGGAGGCACCGGGGGGCGGCCGCGGGGCCGGGGCGGGTCCCGGCGGCCCCCGCTCCCGTCCCGTGTGATTCCCGCAGGCCGCGGCCTACGGGCGGTGCGTGGCGGCGGCGGCGGCGGGGCCGGCGGAGCTGCGGCGGGACGCGTGCCTGCGGGAGTTCCAGGCGCTGCGGGAGTGCTTCGCCCGGGCGGTACGGCGCTGTCCCGGTCCCCGTGCCAGATCCGGTCCCGGTGCTGGCGGAGGGAGGCGGCCTCGGCCCGTCCTGACCGCGGCTCTTTGCAGGCAAAGGCGACGCCGAAGTGACCCCGGAGCCGCCCCCGCCTGGAGATGCTCGTGGGGAGCAAAACCCTCGGGCCGCCGGTTTGTCCTCAAATGACGGAACCCCACCGGTCCCGGAGCTGCCCACCCGCTCCCCGGCCTGGAGGAGGTGCGGCCCCGTGAAGGTCACAGATCTATTTTTATTTATTAAAACAAGAATCCAGATCAGAATGCTTCAGCTTATTTTATTGATGGGCTCAGCCCGCGCTCCGGGCTCTCCGTGCCAGCGTTCCACCCGCCCCCGGGGGGAGCCGTTCCCGGCGGGACAAGGCAGCTCCCGCCAGCTTCCAGCCCAGCTCGGGGTGCCCGGGCCATTCCCAGGAGCAGGAATGCCAGGAGCAGGAATGCCAGGAGCATCTTTGGTCCCTTCCGTTCACACAGAGAACAACAACAGGGGCCGGAGCCGGCAGCGCGGGGCACGAAGGAGCCCACCCGGCTCCCTGGCGCCTCGGGAAGGCTGCTTGGTGCCACAGCCCGGATCCCCGTCCCCGGGGCAGCCCTGGAGCCGTGCTCCAGAGCCCGTCCCTGCCTCTCGGAGCGGCCCCGGGGCGCCGTGCTTGTGCTTGACGACAGCGTTAATGGAGAAGCTCGTTGGGTTCAGGGGGGTTTAAGGCCACAGTGTTCCGCGGGGGGGGTCTTCCCAAAGGACTCCCGAGGTCGCTTCCCTGTCGCTCTGGGTTGTGACACCCCGGGAGCACCAGGCAGGGACAGTCCCACCCTGTCCCAACTCTGCAGGGTCCCACTGGACACAGACTCGAGGTCGCCAAAGACATCTGGAGGTCGGGAATATAAAACCCACCACAGTGATGAGGTCTGAGGGCTCCAGGCTGGGAATTCTCAGCCGCTCTAGGGAGAACTTTGGGATCGAATTCCGTACATTCGCAGGTCTGGATGTAAAAACACAAAACCCCCCAAAAAAAAACCCCAAGGGATGAATCACTGGGAGCCTGAAACAACACAGAGCTCTTGGGGAAGCTCTTCCCTTCCTCACTCACCAAACAAATTCCCAGTGGAGCAGGGACCTGTCTGGATGCAGAACAGGGCTGGGGCAGGCTGGGAAGAGCACACGGAACACAGGAAGAGGTAGGTGGAACCCCTGGCTCCACCTGGCTCTGCCGTGCTTTCTCCCACCTCCGGCAGAGGAATCAAGCTGGGTTGGGAAGGGCTGGGGGGAAGTTGAGCCTCTTAATGCACTTTTGAGAGGGGAAGTGGAGCTGGAGAGCACAGAGAGGAGCACCCAGGGAGGGTGGAGGGGGCAGAGCTCCGTGTGATCCCAGTGAGTGGCCAAGGAATCCCATCCCTGGGAGAGAGGCAGCACAACAGGAGTTGTGCCCGGTTAAGGCAGCGTTTCTACTAAATGAGGTTCCTGAACCACCACTGTGTCCCAAACAAATGAGGCTCTGCTCCCGACCCAGCACTGGAGCACTGGCTCTGCTGGTCCTCAGCTCACGGCTTCTCTGGGGTAAAGCCCTTCCCGAGGTGTGGATCCCAGGTCCCCTCGGCACAGCCCCTTCCTGGTTCTGAGAGGAGTTGGGAGATGGTTGGAGAAGGCAATTTGATGTGAATGAGATGCTGGAAAAGGTCCTTGGAGCAGTGGCCTGGCAGGGAGCCGAGGTGGATGGCAGCTCTGGAAGGCAGGGGACAGCAGGAATGTCGCTCCCAGTGCCACCATCTCCTTGGCCACCCGCCGGCACACGCTGGGGGTGCTGCTGGAAGCCCCCAGGGTGGCGCTCAGGGATCCAAGGAGATCCTGTGGATCCGAGCACCGCGTCCAGCAGAGTGGCTTGGATCTCCGGTGAGGCCGAGCCTTCCCTGCGGAGCACGGCCGCAGCCCCGTCACGGGCTCCTGTCCTGTGTCACCTGCTGGATGTGGCGGCTGCGCCCCAGGTGCTGCGCGCCCTCGGCCACCCCGCTCAGCCGCGTCTCCAGCGCGCTCCGCAGGTCGTTCACCTTCACATCGGGAAGGGGGTTCAGGCCGATCAGGACCCCCCCGGCTCCTGCTGCAGCCGCCTCCTCCTCCCCGTCCTCCTCCTCCCCGTCCTCCTCCTGGTCGGGGGGCAGCAGGTCCCGTCTCCTGCGCCGCAGGTCCAGCCCCCCCTGCAGCTTCAGCTCCCGGTTGGGTTTGACGTCGCGCTCCGGCTGCTGCGCATCCCTGGGGGCGGCCGCTCCGTTCTCAGGCTTCCCTGCTGGAGCATCCTGAGGGCCGGCTTTCCTCTCGGCCCCGTTGGAGGGACCCCCACCCCCGTGGCCCTGCCGGCCCCCCGGCTCTTCCCGGGGATCCTCCTCCTTCCTGTGCCCCAGGCCAGGCGGGTCCCGCTGCCGCCCGCCCGCTCCCTCGGCCTGCGCCCCTCTCTGCCACTCCCTCTCCCGGGGGTGCTGCTCCCTCACTGCCACATTCCTGTTACTGGAAGAGTCCGGCACCACTGCCAGGTCCTTGGGCTCCACCTGACTCAGAGTTTTGGCTTTAAGGTCTGTTCCTGAGTCTCTTTCCAAACTCTTTCCTGCTACTCCCTGAACTTTGGCAGCCCCCGGCTGTTCTCTTTGGATGGGAGCTGTAGCTGCTTCCACAGCTTTCAGGAAATTCTTCTTCTGGTGGACATCTCTTCCAGCTTTGGCTTCACGTTCTCCTCCCAAATCCTCTGCCAAGGCCTTTTTCTCCAGGTGGTTTCTGGCTGCTGGAACACGCTGGGCATCCCCATGGAGGGGATCCCGGATCTCCACGGGATTCTTAACAGCTCTGTCATTCTCTTGCAGCGGCACCTTCCACTCCTTGGGAGCAGCCACAGGAATGTCACGCCTTTGCCCAGCCTCTTCCAGCTTCCCCACGATGTCCCTGTGCTGCTTGGTGGAATCGGGGGGCTGCTGGCCCGGGCGCTGCCCCAGCTGCTCCTTGCTCAGCACCTTCCCGGCCGTGTCTCCCTTGGCTCCGAGGCCCTCGTCCTCCCTGCTCCTGGAGAGGGGCATGGCAGGCTCCGGCTGCGCTTCTGCTGCAGGACAAAACCCACATGGAAAAGGTTTCATCAGGACATTCCCTTCCCCTGCCACCACATTGTGTGGGACACGAGACGAGGCCGCACGGGAGGAAGAGCAGAGCTGTGGGTTATCCCCACAGAAATGGCTGTGCAAGTGGACTTTGCCACGTGCCAAAGGAGCTCAGATCGCTCCCAGTTTGATTTTAGAGCTGCTCTGAGCCTGGAGGGGTCCTGCTCCCTGGCCACGTCCTTACCTGGCTTTGGCTTCTCCTCTGCCCCCTCCTCCTGCCGCTGCTGGTGGATCTCCTTGTGCTGCTCCTCGATCACTGCCAGCAGCTTTGCCTGCTGGTCCAGGAGCTGCTTGTGCTGCACCTGCTGCTCCTTGATCACCTGCAGCAGCACGTTGTGGTCCAGCAGTTTTGCTGGCCCTGCTTCTGGAAAAGGGGAAAAAGACAGAGGAAATAAAACCCCTGTGACCCAAAGCCCTCAGAAATCATGTCAGCTCTGGATGGGCTGCAAGGGCTCTCCTTGGCAGGAAGATCCAACTCCACAAACCCTGCCAGGAGAGAGAGAGAAGGAAGCTGGAAGAGGATGGGATGAGAGCAAGGGACCTGCACACAAGTCCAAGCTCAGGCTCTGACCCTCCCTTGCCAGGCAGAGGTTGGAGGGAGGAGCTCAGCCTGGGAAGGGCTTTGCAGCTCCAGCTCTGATGCCCCAGGGACAGAGCAGCCGGGGCCTTGAGGGGAAGGAGCTTCCCCTGTGATGTGTTCAGGTGTCTCTGTGTGCCCTGCCCACGCCCTCCTGCCGTGCTGCTGGAGCAGTTTCACTCCTGTCTCCCTCTTCCCAGGGCTCTGACACCGGGGAGCAGCCAGGCCCAGGTGCCAGCATGGCTCAGGTCCCCAGGTGGCCCTGCCAGGTGTGCCAGAGACGGGACAGGCACCACCTGATGCTCTGCAGGGGCCGTGGCCTCAAGACACCGTCCTCCCACAGAGAGGGATCCGGGGAGAACTGGCTCCATCCCCGCACGCCCCGGGGACACACACTCACCCCCTGCCTTCTCCTGTTTCTCCTCAGTGTTCCGGTTCTCCAGCAGTTCTGCTTTCTCTGGGAGGGGCAGCTCCTGCTTTTCACCTGCAAAGGACGACAGAGCTTTGCTGTGAGTGCAGATGTTCCCTAAAACGCCTCCACGTCGTCCCAGCACCGATTGTATCCAACCCGACGGCTGCGAGGGAAGTAATAAACCCAATATTTAACAATCCCATGCCTGGTGGCAGCGAGCCAGCACTAACTACCTCGGCCAATTAACATGCAAGAACAGCTCTAACTGGCTTTTAGACGGGCACTTGGCAATGTGTTCCCTGTCAAGATCTCCCGGCTCCGTGTCCCCGGTGATTTGGGAGCCGTACAGGAACAGCACGGCACCTGACATTTTGGCGGGTGGCGAACAACTGTTTGACAGCTCTTGCAGTAGCTGTCAAAGCCACCAGATTCCTCCCTTCCCGCAGCAGCTGCCGGAGGGGCTGTGCTCACTCACGTGCTCCACTCGTGGAGTTAAAAGGAAGCACCAGGATGAGGATGGGAATGACCAAACTGTCCCGCCTCGAGGGGCATTACAGGCCCAGAAGAGCTTGCTCAGTTGAGCTGCTCTGAAAGGAGCTTACCAGGGTCTGCTTCCTTCTCCACGGACTTTGCAGCCTCCTCTGCTTTCCTGGGGAGCTGGAGCTGTGACTTGTCCCCCTCGGCAGTGTCACCATCCAGCACGGCCGCCGGTGCCTTGGCTTCCAGCTTGGCTTCCCCTGGCTCCTTGTAGGGTGGCCTTCCCCCCTGCTGCACCGCTGCCTCTGGGACCTTCTCCACATTTGGGACGGGCCCACCAGTCCCTCCCCGCTGCTGGTTCTCGGCAGCCACTTCCTTCCCTTGTTTTGGGCCCAGTGCCTCCTTCTGGGGCTTCAGCCTGGCTGGCTCCTCCAGCAGATGGTCGTTGGCTCCTCCGGGAGCCGCTTTGTTCTCGCTGGATTCCTCCCGTTCCCGCCCCATGTCCACGACCACCTCATCATGTGGGACTGGGGGCTCGTGGCGATGAGCCTCCCCCACGGGCAGGGCAATCCCTGGGGAGACAGGCAGGGTCAGAGGCAGCAGGCTCCCAGTACACCCAGTACACCCAGCTCCATGCTGCCCTTGTCCAGTCCTGCCTTCTCTCCCTCATCTGGTGGCCACAGTCCCAACAAGCCTCCAGAGCATCAAACACTAAATCACCTTCAATCCACCACTACCACCACGGTGGATGAGGGGAGGGTAAAGAGAAGAGTTCAGGATCTCTGTCTCAGAGTCCCACAACACACACCCCCAGCTCCCAGTCCAGCTCCCTTTCCCAGGATCACCTTTACCTTGATCAGGACGGTCCAGCTGCACTTTCTCTTCCACCTTTCCTCTCTCCTCCTCCCTCTTGGGCACCTGCACGGGCACCTTGATCTGTGGCTGCTCCATCTCCTCCTTCTCCTCAGGCACTTTGGGTTTGTCACGGTCATCCTCGGGCTCCTCCACCACCGGGTTCTGCTCTGCAAACACAGGATGGGGACAGGGATGAGGTGTGGGATCTGGGAATTGCTGTGTCTGTCCCAGTCCCCTTCACCCACCCAGCCCAGCCGCTGATTTCCCTCCAGCCTTAGCATGGTGGGGCTGGGGGAGATTTTCTTCTGGGGTTACTTTGTTGTTTTCCCTGTTGTGGGCTTTTATGGAGCTGCCGGCAGGGAAGCGTGGCTGTGATGGATCCAGGATGGAGAGGGGATGGAGCAGGGATGGAGTGAGGAAGGAGAGGGGATGGAGCATGGATGGATCCAGGATGGAGAGGGGATGGAGCCAGGATGGAGAGGGGATGGAGAGGGGATGGAGCCGGGATGGAGGAAGAATGGAGCAGGGATGGAGCAGGGATGGAGCTGGGATGGAGCGCAGATGGAACATGGATGGAGCCGGGATGGAGCGGAGATGGAGCAGGGATGGAGCTGGGATGGAGCAAGAATGGAGCAGGGATGGAGCAGGGATGGAGCTGGGATAGAGAGGAGATGGAGCATGGATGGAGCAGGGATGGAGCCGGGATGAAGCCGGGATGGAGCAGGGATGGAGCTGGGATAGAGCCGGGATGGAGCGCAGATGGAACATGGATGGAGCCGGGATGGAGCAAGAATGGAGCAGGGATGGAGCAGGGATGGAGCCGGGATGGAGCAGGGATGGAGAGGGGATGGAGCAGGGATGGAGCAGGGATGGAGCAGGGATGGAACTGGGATAGAGAGGAGATGGAGCATGGATGGAGCAGGGATGGAGCCGGGATGGAGCAGGGATAGAGCCGGGATGGAGCGCAGATGGAACATGGATGGAGCCGGGATGGAGCGGAGATGGAGCAGGGATGGAACGGGCTGCTGCTGCGAGCCAGTACCACCAGATGGTAGCATCCCCCCAGCTCCCTGCCCCAGACCCCCAGCTCCGGGAGAGACCGAGCTGGAATCCAGACCCGGATCCCCGGCACTGGAAGAGATAAAGCTGTGATCCAGCCCCGAACCCCCCAACACCAGAACCGAGCTGGGCTCCAGCCCAGCTCCCACCCCCCCGCTGCTGCTTGCTGTGAAACATCTTAAAACCTCCTTTATTTTGATTTTTTCCTCCTGCTTTTTAGTGCCCAAGTGTTCCCACAGCCCTTCAGATGCCTCTCGGAGGAGGATTAAACAGGCATTAATTAGGGGAAACTCCTGAGGGAGACGGGGGAGTTTCCCCCCACCTTGCCCTCAAAGAGATGGAATGTTTTTGGAAGACACATCCCAGTCAAACCAGCCTCTGTGCTCAGCACTGTTATGACCAGCATATTCCACATGGAATCTTTTGCACATTCCACGGGATGGGAAGGGTCCCTTCCACCCCCAGCATGGCAGAAACCCACACAGGGAGTGAACTCTTCCTTTGGAGAGCAGCAGAGAAGGAAATCAAATTGTTTCCCAGCAGTGAAGTTGTTCTGCAGATTTTTTTCCATCCAACAAACTCTTAAAAAAAAAAAAAAATCTATCTTTCTGTAACAAAAAAAAATTCCCAACTCTTTCCCCCTTTGCCCTCCCCCATGTGATTTCCTTTGGGGAATTAATTCTATAAACATCTTTCCATTTTCTCCTCCCCCTCCGCAGGGCTGGTGCGATTTATTACGAGATGAACTCATGGGAAAGAAGGGATTGCCACAACTTCAGCTGCGTGGGCCTTGCCTGAGCTGGGGAGAGGCGGGAGGGGAACAACAAAAATTCACAAAAAATTAAGTACAAACTCCTGGCCCAGAGGGATCTGTGCCAGCAGGACCTTGAGCCTCTCCAGAAACCCGGAGTCCAGCCCGGAGCTCCACACCCAGAGGAGGGACGTGTGCGGGGCTGGCCGGCTTTCCACGTTCCTTCGCTTCGGGAGCGATGGTGGGAGGGGAAAAGGACTTGGATTTTCTGAGAAATTCGAGTCTAGTACCCAAGGGTCCCCCTCTCCATTGAGGGACTTCCCAGGGTTCAGCAAGTCAGGGCAGGACACTCCTCCTTTGCAGGAAGAACTGGGCTGCAGGAACCAGTGCCCAGCCCTGGCCAGGGGCCCTGGGAAGCGGGAGGCCGAGGCCGGGGAGGGGAGCGCTCGGCACGGCTGCGGATGTTCCCAGCTCAATCCTGGCCCCAGTGCAAGAAATTATTTACTCTACTGGAGGAAAGTTTTCTTGTTAATTGGTTCATGGAGGCGGGAGATGGCTCCGGTCGGAGAGGACCGGAGGATCCAACACAGGCAGGGCTGTTCCCACAGCGGATGGGAGCGATGAGCTGAGCAGCGAGATGAGGTTCAGGGGGAAATAAAAAGGAAGAGAGGAGGAAATAAAAAGGAAGGAGGGGGAAATAAAAATGAAGAGAGGAGGAAATAAGGAGGGGAAATAAGAAGGAAGTAGGGGAAATAAAAAGGAAGAGAGGAGGAAATAAGAAGGAAGGAGGGGAAATAAAAAGGAAGAGAGGAGGAAATAAGAAGGAAGTAGGGGAAATAAAAAGGAAGAGAGGAGGAAATAAGAAGGAAGGAGGGGAAATAAAAAGGAAGAGAGGAGGAAATAAGAAGGAAGGAGGGGAAATAAAAAGGAAGAGAGGAGGAAATAAGAAGGAAGTAGGGGAAATAAAAAGGAAGAGAGGAGGAAATAAGAAGGAAGGAGGGGAAATAAGAAGGAAGAGAGGAGGAAATAAGAAGGAAGACTGGGGGAAGCTTTCCTTGCCAGCAGGAAGCGGAGGAGTTAAACGCAGCAGTTCCCCTGCCCAGAGCAGCAGGTGAACCCCCCGCGGGCCCAGGGCAGCCCGAGGGGCCGGGGGAGGCCCTGCTCTGCTCCAGGAGTGTCCCTGGCAGCTTCCATCATAAATCAGGCAGAGGCACGTTCCCCGCTCTGCAAACAATGCAGGAAAAGCCCAAAACACAAACAAAACACAAGCCCAAAAGTCTCCACGCCGCAATAAGACCAAGCTGCCTCGAAGCCATCATTTGCTCAGCGGGAGACAAAATTAAGTTCATCATCAGGGCGTGAATTAACAACCTCTCAGGCTGCCTGGAAATCCATCCAGGGCTCCGGCTGCTTTGCAGGGAAGAGTTTTGCTGGGGCTCTGCCTGTCTTCTTGCCCTCCAGGTCCCTTTGGAGCGTCCTCCAGTAACGCTGCGCCTCGTCGTGTTTTATGAGTGGCCTTGGACATCACAGGCAAGGTCTGAGAGGCTGTAAAAGCTTTTTGGCTCCCAAGGAGAGGCCGGGGTGTGAGGCAGCAGCGAGAGGGTTCGCTCTGACCCCCAGGCTCTCCAGCAGCTCTGCTCACATGAGGGGAAGCCGGGGCGTCCTGCAGCTGATTTCTGTGTGTGTGCGTGCCTGGGTGTGTTGTGGTTTGGCAACAGCCTCTCCAGGCTGCCATAAAATTTCATGATTAGCAACCTAAAAGCTTCCCTTCTCCCCCTGCTCCTGGTTCGGATCGTTGCAATGGTCCCAGGCAGGCACTAAATCCCTCCTCACGCGTTTTTCCAGCCTCTCGGAGCCGAAACATGCTTCCACAGCCCCGGAGTTGAAATGTGCTTCCACAGCCCCGGAGTTGAAATGTGCTTCCACAGCCCCTGCCCTGGGCAGAGGCAGCGGGATGGGCCCTGCTGTGCTCGCCCCCATTCCAGAGGGAGCCTTAGGGACAGCACAAGGACCTCCAGGACACACCTCCCACTCCAGGGTGTCACCCCAGGGCTGACCAGGGACACGGGGTTCAGGACCTGCTTGTGCCAGTGCAGCTCCAGATCTGCCGAAATTCCTTCATCGCGCCATATGGAGCAAGATCCAGGAGCCTGTGCCAAGGAAAACGGAGCCCAACAAGCGGGGCAGAGGGCCGGGGGCAAACGCTGCCCTCGGACGTGCCGAGCAGCCCCGCACCGGGAGCCAGGCCCTCCCCGGGGAGCCCCCAGCCCAGCTGCGCCTCCAGGAGCCCTCCCTCCCCCCGAAACGGGTCCAGATTTCACAAGGTTATGGAATGGCATCCCTGAAATTAGTTCACAGTTGTCTCCTGACGCACCAGCAGTAAAAAACCAACCCAAATTACCAGAGGCTGCTGGTTCCTTTTCTGTGTCACAGGCACTATTAAAAGCTCGCTCGCACAAAGCACCAGGGAGAGCCGCCGCGGAGCCAAGCTGTTCCTGCAGGATGCAGGAGCCACGTTCCACACATCTC
This sequence comes from Vidua chalybeata, assembly GCF_026979565.1. NCBI lineage: Eukaryota > Metazoa > Chordata > Aves > Passeriformes > Viduidae > Vidua > Vidua chalybeata. Next base: position 7,292,355 of record NC_071548.1, read on the forward strand.
CGGGGCTGGGAATGCCGGCGGGGACCCAGCCTGCCTCGGGCAGGTTCCTTCTGGGGGGCAAAGCACACGGATGGCAGGGGTGGAGGGTGCAGGGATGCCGCGCGCCAAACACAACCCCAAATTTTGCCCCAGTTGAAGTAACAGAGCCCACCCCATGCCCCAGGACACCGGGATGGCCGGAGCACGGGGCCCGGCACACTGGGAAAAGGGCTCTTGCACAAGGAGCCTGGATCAGGGCTTTGTTACCCAACGTTGCACAACAGCAGGGAGAAGATGAAGCAGCAACGATCAAGTAAGGAGCTGAAAAATATTACAAAATCTTAATCCCCCCCGAGACCCTCGAGGGTGCTTTAAATACGGAGAGAAATTGCCTAATTAGCTTTTTTTTTTCTTTTTTTTTTTTCTTTTTTTTTTTTTTTTAATGGATAATTGCCTTCCTGAGCTTTCAGAGGCAGCTTAGCAACCTTTTAACAGAGGCGCAGCCGCGGCGCGGAGCGGCAGGACGGGGCTGGAAGGGGTTTTTATCCCTTTCCCGAAGAGCTGCTGACAGTAAAACCTCCAGCACCACAGGCTGGGGCTGTAATGGGCACTTGGGTGTCGTTAGGAAAAACACGATTCCGAGGCCGCTGGTCAATACGTGTTCACATAAAAGGCCAATGTTCTAATATTCATAATCCCTGGGCCCACGGGGCAGGGCTTTAATGAAAGTCTCTCCAGTTCTGGGCTCCACAACATCAAAGAGGCCAATAAAACTCCTCTCACACGCTGACAGGCGGGAGGCAGACGGGGAAGGCAGCGCTGGGGAAAGGCCCTGTGGTTTGCCTTGGATGGGGCAGCATGGGAAAGGGCACGGAGCAAGCCTGTGCCCAGGGAAGGGGCTGAGCACCCTCTGACCCAGAGGCACAGATGCACCTTGTGCCTGGAAGAAGGGGGTCTGGAAGAACCCTCCAGCCAGGAAAAGGGCTGGGAGCAGCACCCTCCAGCCAGGGAAGGAGCCTGGAGCAGCACCCTGCAGCCAGGGAAGGGGCACAAGGCACCGTGTGCCCTGGGGAAGGGGCTGAGCTCCCGGCAGCGCTGCCCAGGGAGAAGCCGTGGGATCCTGCTGCAGCGGCGGGCGCGGAATCCGGCCCATCCGGAGGGCACCCAGGTGCCGGGGGCGGCCCAGCCCGCATCCTGCGCCCCTGGAAGGACAGGATGCAGCTGCTGCGGCGCGTTCCAGGCGGCAGCTCCTGCTCTGCAAAACAAGGCGGGCCAGGGGGAGCCGCGGCGGGGGGATGAAGGGCACCATTTAACGCCTCTCATTGCTAGTCAAGCCGACATCCTGCAAAGGCACAGGGAGGCACAGATCCAAGGAATCGCAGAGGTGGCTCTCCCGGGGCAGCCCCACGTCCACCCTGCAGGTCCTTGTCCCCCTTCTCTGCTCGGCTCCATCTCCCCCCCCCTCTTCCTCCTCCCCGGGGAGGGAGCCCCCACTGGCAAAGGGACCTCAGGGGACAGCTGAGCTTTCCCTCGGAACCGCAGGGCTCCTCCCGGGGAAGTTTATGACCCGGGAGCACTAAGCCCGCCTTCCTCCCGGGTGGGATTATTTAATCCAGCAGCACTCAGAGCTGCTGCCGGCGGGCCCCGGGATCGCTCGGATGATCAGAGCCTGGCATCCCGCTCCACCGCCCCGGCTCACGCCGAGAAGGGGAGAAGATTCAGCAAACTCCTGCAGACACCGTGTTTTATGGGATTTTTTATTTTCCCAGTCAGAACACGTGTCATTAGCGATTCCTCCTGAAAGGAGCAGCTGTTCTTTGGCCATTACTGCTCCAAAATTAACCAAGACGGAAGAATTCAATCGCATCCCTCCTCCAGGCCCTGCTGAGGGCTCCATTAAGGGATTGGGAGCGTCTTTTGCTCGGAGTTCACCGGCATCCGCGTGCCCGGCAAGGCACACGCAGCCTTGAGTAAGCCACGAGTAAACCACAAGTAAACTCCACCACGGAGCAACCCCAGAGCGAATGTTATCAGCAGCAGCACCGGTGTGGGAGACGCTCCAAGCTGCCGGGCAGGAACCCAGCCAAGAACCAGGAGGGAGGATAATCTCCAGAAGAGCCAGCCCCTTTCTCCCTTCCGCTCTCAATCTCTGCGAGGATATTTCAAGGCCTCCAAAGAACAAAAAAATAAAAAAAACCCCACAGGAGAGCAGAAGGAAACAAAACTGAAGCGAAGGAACAGGGCCGAGGGGCAGCGCGGGGTCAGGCGGCACCTGCGCGCCACGGCCTTGCTCCGGAGCAGCTGGGAAAGGGAGGAGCGGCCGTAATTCCATCAGCAGCCCCAGCAAACAAATAATAAATAACAAGAACCAGTAAACAAAGCTGAGGCATAATCACAGGCTTTGTCAGAGCGAAAGCCGAGGCCAAATTTATACCCTCGGCGCCAAAAAAAAGAGGCAGTCCCCATAAATTTCCCTGCCTTCGAGGGTGATGGATGGCTGGTCCTTGGGCTGGCACAGGGCGAGAACAGTCCCGTGGGCCAGGTGGGCACTGTGCTCATCCCAAAGAGGGATCCCTGCTCTGTCCCTCCAGGGGATGACAGGCCTGCACCTTTCCCTTCCCAAAGGAACAACTCCCACAACGTACCACTGGAGGTCACAGCGGCTTTTCCAGCTGACAGAAGTGCAGCTTTTCTTGGGAAAATGCCCCAGGAAGCTGGGAAGATGCATGGAGCTGCCTGGAAATGACCCTGCTTCCGCCACACTTTAAAAAAAAAACAAACTTCTTCTTTTTAAGAGGTGACCTGGGAACAGGGCTGGGAAACCCAACTCCAGCAAGCACATACCTGGAAGTTTGACCGAATCCTGGTCAATTCTGTTCTCCTCTCTGTCCAGGTGCTCCAAGCCCACTGCTTCCGTCCTCACAGGGGTGTCCTCGGTGGCAGACAGGGTGGTGTAGGTGCTGATCACCAGCATTCCCAGCCCAATCCACAGGATAATCTGCACAGAGTACCAGAGGGACAGTGAGCACAGGAAATCCAAGGGGGCTGCTCCCCACGGCATTCCCACAGAATTCCAAGCTCAGCATAGTGACACGTGTTAGGGAGAGAAATGTCAGAGAGAAACAGGAAAACCAGTTCCTCCTGGCTGAGGTTCATATTTGGGTGTAGAGCCATGGGAATGGAAGCTGTTTCAGAGGCTGGAAGCTGTTGGAAAGGCTTTGGAAAGGCTCAAAAGTGAGTGAAGTGAGTGGGCAGGACCCAGGGATAGGAAAATGCATGTGGCAGACGAGTCCTACTGCAAAGACTCATTTCCTGGTATTCCCAGCATGAGAACTCCATGAAATCAGGTCTGGCTGAGCACAGAGGAACCTGGCCTGGTTACAGCCCCCAACCAATCCAGGGAGCTGCTTAAAATTCCTCGGTTTTGAAAGCAAGGATAACATGTCCACACACAGGTCCTGGTCCCAGGGCTCAAGAAGCTGCTGAGAAATGACTCCCTGATTCCCAGAAAGCTAGAATCGAACGGGATAAAAATAGAAGGGTGGAATCTGGATCCTGTGGAGGGAAGGGCTCTTGGAATTTCTCTACCTCGAAAAGGAGAAAGTGATGAGCAGCAAAGGAATTTTTACAGCTTGTTATGTGATGACAAATTGATCTAAAAGGATCTAATTCCACGTGAGTCACAGGAAGTGTTGGATGGCACTTGGACAACCTGGTCTAGTGGAAGGTGTCCCTGCCCATGGCAGGAGGTGGAACTGGATGAGCTTTAAGGCCCCTCCCAACCCAAACCATTGCATGATTCCATGACTCCCAACCCTCACGGTGCAGATTTACATCCCAATTCACAAAAAGCGCAACAAAAAGATGCTTCTCAGTGTGGGGAAAACCAAGAACGGCCACAGGGAGCACTTTACCACCGAGGAGCTGCCAGAAAACTGCAAATCAAGGGGAGAGGTGAAATTGGAAGGAGGAATTAAAACACTGGCACTTCCAGAGGGGGAGGAGGGGCCGATGCTTTCCTCACCCACTGAGGGAGGTCACCCAGAAAGAGGGAGCAGCGTGGTCAGAGCCGGGCCCAGGAGACCCCGGAGGGGCCGTTCCCAGCACACCCCGCAGACAGCCCGACGCCTTCGGAAGGAAAAGGCTGGCGGGACGTGGAGCAGCTCCGGATCAGGGGCAGCGTGGCCAGGGAGCAGAGGCCAGGCCTTGGAGCTGCTGCAGAGGAAACAGGAGCAGAATGTGCTGCCTGCCTTGCCCGGGGTGCACAAAGAGCAGATATCCTGCCATCCACCCCCCACGCCGGGTAAACGCCGAGTCAGCAGGTCCTGCCCTGCTGCCCTGGGCTCGAGCTGCTCCACTTCCTCCCCTCCCACAATCCACAGCCCCGGCACAAATGCATTTTGTGCCTGGGAGGTTGTTCTGGCACCTTCCAGAAACAACAGCGGAGAGGAAGAGCGTTTCCACAAAGAGGATCTATTCTGGTGCCACAGGAACCAGGAGCAACGTGGGAGAGGAGGGAGCTGTAGGAAACGGCTGAAAACATTAAATGCTTTAAAAGGATTTTTGTTGTTTCTTATCTTAGTGGGGAACCAGGGGCTCAAATGCCTCGGATTGAAACCCCTTTGATTGTTGCACATTTGGAGTTCAGCTGCGAGCTCCCGGAGCAGCGGGTACGGGCACACGTGGCAGTCCCACAGGCTGGGCTGTCCCTGAGCCGCCCTCACCCAGCTCCCCCCTCCCCAGATGAAGATCAGAATGAAGAGGACCATAATTTGGCTTAATTCCATGGAGATGCTTGTGCCATGGAAAAGCAGGCGGTTTGTGCTCAGGGGACCACCAAGGCAACTGAAGGAATGTGAGTGAGGGCTGCAAGGACTCGGGCGCTCAAGGAACCAATCCAGGCAGAGGAGCCACCAATCCCCAAGCTCTGCTCCCACAGGAACGACCTGCCCAAGACCCAGTGATCCCACGGAGAGCAGAGCCCTTTCTGCAGGAGCCCCTCTGAGCATGGACACGGTGAGAGGCTGTGGAAAGCCCTGGGGCAGCTCAGCACGGCCAGGGCCCCTCTCCTGGAGAGGAAGTTCACGTGGCCGTTTCCTCGGCCGGTCGCGCTCCCTCGGCCTTCCTTCCTCCCAGCAGATGATCCAGCTCTGCACAGCAGAGCCATTAGCTCAGCCCTCCTCCTGCAGCCACGGGAAGCAAACACGCTGCATTTGTGCGGCGTGACGCCATCCCCGTCCTCCTGGACACCGAGCGTTCCGAGGGACCGGAGTCACGGCAAAGGAATGCAGAGCCCCGGTCACTGCCGGCTCCCTCCTCAGAGATGCTGTGTTCGGGGGGCTCTGCCCCTGCACGTGCTGCTGGGGAAGGTGTGCTGGCCCCTGCGCTGCCAGGGAAGGGCAGAGGGAATCTCTTTTCCACCCGCACGGGAGCGAGCCCAGGGGTCACTTCCTGACCTCCGGCAGCTCCTCTTCCCCAAGTGGGACAACAGCAACTCCAGCCTCCCTAGGAGGGGCCTCTCGGACAAGCTTGTGTCAACACTGGGAAGGCAACACCTTCCTGCTGGCAGTTGCACACTCTGCTCCCAGACCCCCACACGCCCCACGGCAGCTCTGCCAAACCGGGGCTCCCGGGGAGCAGCGGGACACGGACCTTTACAGGAACAGATGCTTAACCACAAGAAAGGGAACGCTCTCCCTGCTTCACTCACAGCACTGTGTGCCTGACTCCGGGCTTTTTAACTGCTCTGGGACCTGCCTTTCCAACCCAACCCTTCCAACCAGGGCACTCCCAGCCCAGCCCAGCTGAGCAGCAGCTCCAATCCTTCCCAGTTCCTCAGCAGAAGCCCTTTGCCGGCCAGCAAACTTCTGCCCATTTCCCTCCCCAACCTGAAATCCTCCTCTTCACTGCTTTTAGTGCAAAACCCCTGTTTCGTAGCCTCAGTTTGCACCACCTCCTGTAAAAACCTGGCCTTTCACATCACCACCTGCCCCACACTGGACGCTGCTGGGTGCCAGAAGTGGCCCGATAAAAGCAGCCAGTTCTCAGCAGCACAAGAGCCAAGATAACCCCGAGAAGTGCAAAAGCTGGCGCTGAGCTTTGCTGCTCTGAAGGAGGCTGAAGCTGATGCAGAGGAGGAGGGAGAAGGTCCGTGTACACTGTTTGGACGGGGACAGGAAGGGAAGGACAGCTGAGCCCAGGGCTGGCATTCTCCCCCCGCCCGCCACCTTCCTCTGGAGCTGACTTTGATGGAGTGGAGCACCTGATCAAAGGAGTGCAGGAATGAAGGAGGAGACCAAAGACAGAGCTCCAGGGAAAGAATAAATGAGCCTTTGCAAAGACCTGGAGGGAGGAGAGGGTGGGCTCCGAGCTGGGCTGTGGAGGCGGGGAGGTGCTGAGCAGGGCGGGCAGGTGTGTTCTCGCTCCAAGCAGGAATGCAAACCTGACAGGCAATGGATCACTCAGGGAAGGCTGGACAGCTTGCTGCCAGCCCCTCGAGAAGTAACCCGGGGCCTGATGCTTTAGATAAGCCCTTCCTCCTTTGTGGGGATTTCTGCAGGACAAACATCTCCCTCAGCCTCGTGACCGGGTTTGGGGTCAGGCATTGTGAGGGCCCCAGTGTCCCACCCCGAGCAGCCGGGCTGAGAGCTCAGCCTGTCCTGAGTGCAGCCTCGAGGCACTGCAGGGAAACACTCTGGCTCAGCCGGAATAGAAGGCAATTCTTGAAAGTGCTCTTTGTTTCCCTGAAAAACCCAGGCTGGCATTCAGACTCCTGCTCGGGGTTTCACTCAAAGAAGTTCGGAGCTAAGTGTCAGAATTCAGAGTGAAAGCTGGAAAGTTGGACTACTTCCTTGTGTCAGGGAAAGCACAGGGAAGAAAAAAAACACACACCCTGCTTAAAAAATTCATGTAGGTTTGCAAAGCAACAAGTCATTAAGCAGAGAACCAGCCACCAGTTCTGTGAGTCCTACAAAAACGTGCTGCTCTCCCTTGCTGACTCCACACTGTGCCCAAAACCTTATTCCCAGCCCAGCACTGTCCTGACTGGGAATGTTGGGACAGAGGCCCGTGAAAAAGGCAGTGGATTAAATTATTGTTAGGGAAAAAACCCAAAACCTGTTAATTTCAGCCCACGGTATTTGCAGGAGCAGAGAGATCAAGCCCAGCAAAGAGCCACTTTGTTTCAGTCCCTGAGGAGGCCAATTCAAACTGGAGCAAAAGGAAAAGTTAAACTTCTAACAGCCTCTGAACGACCCCAATCCCTCAGAAAATCAATTCCTGAAGCAACACCTCTGTGTGTGTTCCTTTTTACTATTATTTTGGTTGAAAGCAGAAAGCTGAGGGTCGGCAGCACAAACCACATCGTGGAGCCCTGTTTGTTTTACCCAGCCCGGGCAGGTCGGGATGTGAGGCTTTAAGGTTTTACAGGCTGCCTGGATTTCCTGTTCTGAGGATCCAAAACCTGAATCCCACCCGCAGGAGCACAGGAAGCAGCATTTTATGCACAAAATGACTGCTTCACTTGCTGCTGGAGGGACAAAAAGAGCTGGTGTTCCAGCTTGGGCCAGCACCTCTACCACTGTCTGTGCATCCCTAAGTGGTGGACACCCACCCAGAACAGCTCCCACCTGTACTGGGCAGACTGGAGGGGGAGGCTGGAGGAGGTGCTGAGCAGTTTTCTGTGCTGCAGCCAAATGAAGCACGTTCCCAGGCTCTGCACAGGGCTTAGGGGGATGTCAAGCAGCATCAGCACTGACCTGTGAACAAAGCGCATTCTTGTGGATCTTCTTGTAAATAAGAGCTGGGCAGATGAAACAAATGAGGCTTCCCATGGTCGCACCTGTCAGGCCCAGGACTGTTTCCACTGGGAAGAAGAGGAAAAGTCAGCAAAGGTCTTTTCCAGGAGTGCCAGAGCAGCAGCACAGGACAGCTGCCAGAGCCCCCGGGCAGGATGGGGTGTGAGTCTGGTCACCCCAGCCAGGAAAACAAATAACAGAGCCCAGAGAAAGCAGCCAGCCCTTGTTCCCAGCTCCTCACTCACCATTCGGGATCATGATGCCTCCGACCATGGTTCCAAACACAACAGCCAGCGTCAGGGCTTTGAAGCGGAGCGGGGGCATGTAGCCCCCGGCAGCGAAGGTGCCGTCCTTCTGCTGGGAGGGCAAGGGTGGAGGGGGAGAGCTTAGCCCTGGTATCGCAGTGCCCAGACCCTCAGCAATTCCCTCAGCCCCCGAGCAACTCCCTCAGCAATTCCCCCTGCAGCCCCAGCCCATCCCAACTGTGATCCCCTCGGCTGTGCCCCAGTCCTCGAGCAGGGGCTCAGAGAACAGCCCAAGGCCGAGGGCAAGAGGAAGGAGCAGGAGGGAGAGGTCACAGGGGGCTGTGCTAGGGAGAGGTGGCCATTCCCACTGCTTTCCACCACAGGAGCAGCCCCTCTGACTGGGAGACACCCCAGGGAGACTGCAGGGGAGGATGGGTGCTGCTGGGCAGCTGCTGGAGGAATTCCAGAGGCCCTCTGCTTCCCATCCCATCCCATCTCCCGAGTGGGAGGTGTGGAAGGCAGAGGCCCCAGAGTGCCCTGCAGACCCGCAGGTCCCAGCTGCACTGCTGCACAGATGGGGGAGGAAGGCAAAGCGACACCTTCAGAGCCCAGCCAGCCACGAGCTGAGCCCAGGCGAGATCCAAAGTGTTCCCAAGTGTTTCCAGCACTTCTTCCTCTGCACCCGCCGCCTCTCACCGACCGTCTGCCCCCATCCTCAGGCCCTCCCAACGTGAGAAAAGAGCCGGGGGCTTCTCACAGGCAGAAGTGGCAGGATTTAGAGCTATAAATTGCTCAAGTTTTATTTCCTGCCTAAGAGGTTTCTATTTATGCGGCCACACAAAGGCCTCAGAACATTCCCACAATCTCTCACTGTTATTCGCTGAATCCCATCGGCGCGCTCCGTGCGCACAATGCACAGAGGAGAACACGCCACTGCCACAAGGGACTCACAGTCTCCAGCAGACAGACCAGCTTCAGTCACAAAGGCTGGCTGAGGACTGGCCCTGGGAAAGGTGGAACGTGTGGGAGAGGGCTGGATCCCATATCCCACTGCCCGCCCCCGCAGCGGGCCGGCACCGCAGCCCGGGAGGCGCTGGAGGAAGGGGACATCCGAACCCGGAGAGGAAAGGGCTGCTCCAGGGCTGCTGACAAAGGTGCTGGGTGAGAATAATGGAGCAGGAATGAGCAGGCACACGAGGAAGCAAGAAGAAATGGGGCTGGGCTGGGCTCCGAGGCTGGGAACAGGAGCTTGAGCTCAATGAGCTGGCCGGCAAAAGGACAGCAGCTGGAGCAGCAGGAAATGAGGAGGCTCTGCTGCTTCCAAAAGCACATTTCTCCCTCTTTCTGAGGGGAAGAAACCACCTCGGCTCTGAGCTGTGTAACATGTCCATGCCAGAGCTGGAATCCCCAGCGGAGCAGGGAGCAGCAGCCACGGGACATGTGCTTTACACTGGGAACTCCAGTCCTTTGGCCCATGGAATTCCTCTGCAGAGAGGCCACGAACCTCCAAGTGCCAGGGATTAACCAGTGAGCAGAGCAGGATTTGCAGATGGCCACAGGCCCCTGCTGCACTGTCACCACACCCTGGGCACTGAGGATTTTATGGGAGTTGAGGCTTTGTCCCTTGGGATAGCGAGTGCCTGCCACATGCCACTATCACCAGAGTCTCAGGGAGCCAAGGCAGGTTTGGGGCCTGGTCAGAGGCCAAAGAGTCACAAAAACCCTTCAAAAACCAAGCTTCACACTGGGATCTTACCTGCTGCTCAAAGAGCAGGGTGTTCAGTGCCTGTCTGCAGGGCAGGATCATCATGGGGAACCCCACCGCCACCGACATCATGAATCCCACTCGGATCATCTCCGTCACCACGTTGGAAGGGAAGTTCATCAGGACGTTCCCAGCAATGGCCTCGGTGTAACTCACGTAGCCAAAGAAGCCCACCTGGGGAGGGGAGCAGGGTTGGACTCCCAGCACTTCACACCTGCTCCTCACAGAGGGGGCAGGACCTTGGAGTGACCTCCCGTTGGAGCAGCCAAGTGAGAACGTGAGGTCGCTTCCATGGGCACCCCAAAACCTGGGACAGGTCGTTAATCAAGAGTGGGAACTGACTAAAAGCAAGTTTCTCATCTCATCAAATCCAGGGGTTTTCCTAGAGGACACACTTTGTTTGCTGCCAGGCCCGTGGACTGTCCCTCTCCAACAGAGGGGCTGTCACATTTCCCTGCAGCAGCCTGGCTCGTGGGCCAAGGCTCTCCTCAGGAATTATTAACCCAGTTTTATTAACTGCTGCCTTATGAGGCATAACTTCCTTCAAAACAGGCTGGAAAAAGCTCTCCCAAACTCTGGGCAGCAGCCCCTGCTCCAGGCTGGGCCCAGGAAGAGCTGGGCCTCACTGTGCCTCCATCCAAGGAAACATGCCACTCTGAAAACCTGGATTCTCCCAGTGCCCCCTGTGCTCTTGGGTTCATCACCTCCCACCTAACTCTGCTTTCAGCACGACAACTTATCAGTCAGAATAAATACAGATAAGCAGAAAGCAGCCCCAGCTGTAGATAAATCCTCATCCCTGTGGCCCCTCCAGATTTCTGGCAAGGGAAGAGAAGGGGAAGTTCCTACCATGATGTAAAAGGTGGTGACCACGTTTAGGGAAGAAGCAAATATGGAGCTCATGATTTTCACAGAAGGCTCATCCAGGCTGTCGTAAGTAGGCAAGACCTGACTGTAAAAAGGGTAAAATATTTAAGGAAACCTGCAGGAAATGGGAGAAAACCCCCAATCCCAGCCCATTCTCTGCCTCAGCCCAGCAGCAACGAATCCCTGACACCTTCCCCCTCTGGAGCATAAACACCTGCTGCTATTCCACAATTTATACTGCTAATGCCAAGAGATTTCAGAACACTCATAACTTTTAAGTGTTGCAAAAATATTCCTGCTCTCCCCACCCCACCACGTGGAGCGAAACGTGTGATGTAAACATTCGGGTTCAGCAGGGGTTGCAAAATGAATGACCGTTTGTTCCCGGGGCAACGGGTGGCTCCGGGCCAGCCCCAGCGCCAGAGATTATTGTTCTTGGAGCTCTCCGTGCTGATAATTAAAGCAACACAGTGTTTACAGAGGAAAAGCGGGAAGAAGGTTGGAGCATCCCACTGTCTGAAGGAAAATTAAACAAACAAACCCCAGCGCAGCGCCTGTCCTACTTCAGCTCGCTTCGCAGAAAGCCAGAAGTGCCAATTCCCTGGGATTTGGGGTATTTACAGCCTTGGAAAGCGTGGGGAATGCTCCTTTTGACATCAGGTGCATATTTTAGCAATTCATTAACCTCTTGTTACTTTAATTCTAGCGGCTACCTCCTGGAACTCTCCTGGGAGAAGGGAGGGGGCCTGCAGGGAGATGGGAAGGGGCATCCCCAGCTCCAGTGGGCACCAAGCCATTCCCAGGAAGTGTGTCAGGCTGAGGCCCAGCAGAAAGATCCTTAACCCTTAATCCCTGAACATCAAAGGAGGCTGAACACATCGGGCTCCGGGGCTGGAGGTACCAGCAGGGAGCAAGGACTTCCCTGGGAGTCTCCATTTGGGATTCCTCCCTGGGAGTGAGGAGACTGGCTTCCCTAGGAATCTCTCCATTTGGGATTTCTCCCTGGGAGTGAGGAGACTGGCTTCCCTAGGAATCTCTCCATTTGGGATTTCTCCCTGGGAGAAGGGAGACTGGCTTCCCTAGGAATCTCTCCATTTGGGATTTCTCCCTGGGAGAAGGGAGACTGGCTTCCCTAGGAATCTCTCCATTTGGGATTTCTCCCTGGGAGAAGGGAGACTGGCTTCCCTAGGAATCTCTCCATTTGGGATTCCTCCCTGGGAGAAGGGAGACTGGCTTCCCTAGGAATCTCTCCATTTGGGATTTCTCCCTGGGAGAAGGGAGACTGGCTTCCCAAAGTCCCTCCACTTAGGATTCCTCCCTGGAGAAAGGAGATTGGCTTCTCTGGGAATCTCTCCATTTGGGATTCCTCCCTGCCCTCTCCACAGCCACCTCCAGCTCCATTCTGGCATTCAGCCTCCAAAAGAAAGGTCCAGGCAAACATTCATGCTTGGGAAGGGGAAAAAGAGGGAAAAAGGGAGGCTCTGCAGTGCGTATTGGAATGGTTAAAAAGGTGATTCAGAGGTTACCAAAATTAAATCTACCCAGCTGAGACTATATAGATAAACTATGCATGAAGAGAAGAACAGAATATATAGAGGGTGGGTAGAGAGAGAGATTTAAAAAATATAAATATTGCCTGGGCTGGGGACAGTGTATTTTCCTGATGTTTGGAAAAAACACACAGTTTTAGATTGGTGCTGCCATGAAGCCTATATTTAGGCACACACACAGGTCCAGACCAAACCATTTCCCTGAATTTCCAACTCTCAGGAAAATTGTTCTGGGTACTGCATGGCTTGCATAAGGAAAAGAACAATAAAAGGGATTTGTTAACAAGGTAAAGCTGCAAGAGAACACAATTCCCTTTGCCAGTTGTAATGGAGGCATTAAACAGCAAGCCTGGAGTGTGCCGGGGTAGGATCTGAGCTGCCAAAAGAGCCAGTAAGTGGGAAATGATGATTTGGATCTTGGAGTGGGTGTAAACACAGCAGTCTGAGCAAATTTTATCTGTCACATTCATTTACTGTTGGCACGAGACCCATTTGCTGGAACTACACGGGGGAAGCCCAGCTCTGCCAGGCTTCCAGAGGAGGATGGTCCTTCCAGAGCAGGCCAGTCCTTCCCTGTCCAGGCCTGGATTTACACTGGTTAGAGCTGTCAGGGTTCTGGCCAGGCACATAGCACTCACTGGTGCAGCAGGGAATGCTGCTGCAAACCTGGGACAGCCTGGCCTGCCCTCACCTTCTCCCACTCGTCTGCCAAACCAGGGAACTGGCCAGGTGGAAATAGCCTGGTCTGCTCTCACCTCCTCCCATGTGCCACTACACCCAGGGAACTGGAAATGCAGGAACACCCCTCCAAAGCCAACAGCTGTGTGAGCTTCGCCGTGTTCTCCAGGAAATCTGGGGAAGCAGAGCAGCCCCCAGCATTCAGTACTCAGGGGGTCACACAGAGGGGTGGCACAGCCTTTCCTGGTGCACCTTCCCTTCAAGAAGCAGGGGAATTTCATCCCTCCTGCAGCTGCACCAGAGCTGTTTGGCTCCAGTGGTCTCATGTTGCTCCATTACAAGAATTCCCAGGTGAAATGGAATAACAAAAGGGCCTGGGTAACAAAAGGGTCAGGACTGAATGAGAGGCTGAACTTTTATCGAGCTGGATGAAAACAAACCTCCAAAGCAGATGGTATCTATCCCTTGCAGATCCTCCTGACCCTGTGCCCTCACACAAACTCACTGCAGGAACAACTGCCAGGGCTGGGAATGGCAGGTACTTACGACTGGCAGGCAAAGGACATTCCAAAGATGGGGATGCAGCGGAAAATGCCCTCCCAGCGCACGTAACTCACTCGCTGCAGCCACTGCCCGCTGAAGAGCCCGTGATTGAAGGAGGACACCACAACCTGCAGCCAGGACAGACAGCAGGGGTGAGCAGCCAGCCCCAAACAGCCGCAGGGCAGCAGCAGCGCCGGGCTGGGATAACAGGCAGCGTGTGACAGCTCTGCAGGGAGCAGCCTGAGCTGCCACCACAGCCCCACCCCAATCCCCCAGCTCCACGTCCCACCCACACAGCTCCCAGGGCCACCGAGGATCCCAGAGAGGATTTCAAGGGATCTATGACATTCCCCCCCTTGTTTGATGCCATCAGACATCACAGCACACACGGTTTCCACCGACACATTAACTGTGAGAATTATTGTTCAAAGCTACCTCTTTTGCATGTTTTAAAATCTGTTTTTAACATGTTTTTAAATCCAAACAGGAAGCACTGCTGGCCTTAGAGAATCCTGTTCAGCAGAGAGAGACAAAAGGTCCTAAACAGGATCCCACCTGTAGCTCCAGGGCCATTTAACACCACCAGCTCACCAAAGAGAAGGAAAAACTTTATGGAAAGAGGGAGGAGCCGAGGCCAGGGAGCTGCCTTGCCATGGACACGAGAACTGGCAGGAGTTGGGTTGCACAGGAAGCAGAAGGTAAATATGTCTGAATGTCTGTTTATAATATCCTTGGATGGGGTTTCTAATCCCCAGGGATGTTTCAGTGCAGCCAGCTCTTGTGAATGTTGTGGTTTCTTAAAGGCACAGCTCCTGGGAGGCTCCACACCTCCCTGAGGAGGCAGCTCTCAGGTGTGACCCTGCACAGCCTACTGGAAAAGTTACGTGGAAAGAATCCCCACTCCTCCCCTTCCTTCCAGTCCTGAAATGTGGGTGAGACAGGGCTGGGGCTCCACGAGGGAATCACAGGAGCATCTGGGAGGTGAAACTGATCACCAAAATCCAAGAGACAGCAGGAGAGCGGGACGCCCGGTGTCCATACCCACCACAAACATGAAGACGCTGTAGAAGATGAGAGCCATGGCACTGAAGGACTGAATGGAGGCCATCATGTTCCTCTGGAGGCTCAGGGGAAGGACAATGCACAGGGAGACAGCGAAGAGCAGGACGATGCGGAACGGGCCCGACACCTGCAGAAGGGACCTGCATCAACACCTGGAGCAGGGAGGACACCCAACACACCCCCCCCAGGCAGCAAACCCTGGCGTGGCTCATCTTTCCAGAGTGAAAGGCACCTTTCAACAGTGCAGTTCTGTGTCTGGAGGTGTTTGAAGATGCTGCCAGGGCTCTGTCTGTGCTGAGCTCAGTCACTGGGTGCCACTGTTGCTCTGCAGTGTGTGACACGTCCGAGCTGGAAGCATTTGGGGGGTGGCTGGGGATGGGGTAAATGCTAATCCAGCACAAGCTATTTAGGTATTTTCATGCAATTAAATAAAACCTAAATTTACTTGGGGAGACGAGAAATTGAAAGTGTTGAAAACTCCAATCCAGAAAATTAATCAAAGCCTCACACTGGTATTTATTATAGCAGAACACCCTGGAATGCTTGGAAATATTTAATACCTAATTTGGCTGCAGCCTCAACACATCTTTTTTAACTTCACAGTCCCTTAATCTGAGCTTAGGAGCATCAGGCAGCACAGATAACACTCCACCAAAAATCCTTTTGCTTCCCTGCACGGCCCTCGTGCCGGCTCCGAGGAGCACCTCTTGCCTCTGAGCATCCTGAGCCAGCAGCAGGCTCATCACACGGCTGAGGAGGCAGGAACACAGAGATTTTGGCCACAAAACCGGCCAGGGACAGGACAAAAATCCCTCCTGAACTACAGGGAGGAGAGCTCAGGCAGAGGAACTGCCTGTCACTACCCACTGGGGCAGAATTAAGGCAGGAAGCATTATCTCCCCCAGGAATCTGCTCCACAATTAATAAGGGACCAAGTTAAAAAGAATTCCTTTGATGGCAATGCCATATTGGAGTTTGACACAGCTGATTGTTTGCCATATGTCTGAGCTTCCCAGACTTCCCAGAGCTGAGGCTCCGTGCACGAGGATCTCCCCGTGAGGGGACCCCACAGAGCCCCCCTGGGACCCCCTGGGCAGGAGCTCTGCTGTAGCCAGGGGACACAGGGCTCAGTGCAAGGTCTGGGAGCACTGCAGGAGTGATTTATTCACCTGGAATCCGAGCATCTGGGCAAAGAAGTTGGAGCCCAAATCGCCGATGACGACGTAGAAAGCGATGCAAGTGCCCAGCATCAGCCCAATCATGCTGCAAACGCAAACAGGGATGGGTTAGGAGAGCCACGCTCCCATCCTCAGCCTTGGGAAGAGCAGGACACCCCTTCTGCACTCCATGCCAATAAAACAGCCACCAGAGAACCTCCATCCACACCAAACACCCGGAGATGCAGCTCTGCCCACAACCCATGCAGGGGTTTAACTCCTCTTGGGAGCCACGGGGGAAAAAACCCAAGGAAAGCTGATCTTGGAGATGACAAGAACTCCTTGAACTCCTGGAAAAATTCAAAAGAAATCAGCACCAGGCTCTCAGAGCCCCACACCCACAGCAGGACGCTGCCATGAGAGTCTCAATACCCAGTGAGCTCTCCAACGTCTCTCCACATAATGGACCACACTTTAATGAAAAGATTGTCCATGAACTGCTTCTCCTCCTACTCCTGGACCACTTTCCTTCCCAATTCCAATTATAGAACATCCCTGTGGCAATTACAGCCTCTGCTTGCATGGACAAGCAACATCTGAGGAATAATCTGTGTATTTTTAGTGCTGAGCAGTAGTTTGCAGCTGGGAGGAGCTGGCCCTGGGCTCAGCACACATGGAAAAGAATCCCTGCTGGAAAAGGCAGGGCTGTGAGGATTGTGCCATCACCTGACATCTGCACTGGGGTCATGGGAGGAAGTAGAGATGGAGGCAGGATTCCCCCCTCAAGGCATCTCGCGGGGAAGGGAGCACAGAGGGCAGGAGCAGAGCAGATCCCGGCATCCAAGGAAGCAAACACTCCCTCCCACTACCTCAACAGCGGGGATGCCACCCCTGGAAAGCTGCCAGGAGTGACACGGCTGTGATTTCACAGCAGAGCAGGAGAGGAGCTCATCCCCACCTCCTGTGCTCCCAGCGCCTGGGAAGTGAAGGGATGGAGGTGACAGCTGGGAGCTGTGCTCAGGGCATCTCCCCCAGCCTCCCCTGGAACTCCAGGAGGCAGCACAGCAAGGCAGGAGAGCACAGCAAGGCACACAAAGGTTTTCACCGCAGACACCCAAACTGTTCACACTTTGAATCAGCAGCAGATTTACCTCGTTTCCACCAACATTTTTCCTGCTTTTCCATAGGCATGAAATGCTGGCATAAAAGGGAAAAAAGAGTGGAAGTTAGTCAAAGAAAGGTCCAGAACAGGGCAAGATGTCAGTTCACAATTAGACACCAACAGTGACACAGGGCAGTGCAGAAGGAACCCACCACTGGTATTTTGGGGCTGTTTCCCTCACCCTCCCACTTTCTTTTTCAGCCTTTCCCTTTGGAAACTGAAAACCACATAAGACGGGAGCAGGGATGAGGGAAAGCCAGCAAGCAGGTTCTTTTTTTTTTCTGTTTAAAACCAGAAGTGGTGTGAAGCAGCAGCCACACATGGCAGCCATTAAAGGCAATGGGAGAGAAAATATTCCTGTACAAGATTGTGTGTGGCGAAAGTTAAAGTGGTGCAGAATTCCAATCCAAGTCCCCTTTTTATTTTTATCTTCCCCCTCGAACTGGGCTGCCCGACATGGCTGGCTGGGAGAGCTGAGCTGGTGCCCAGAACGTTCAATCCCATTCCCAGAATACCCAGTGCTCCCAACCCACACCAAAGGGCTGCTGCCAAGGCTTTGCTTTCCCCCCCTTCCATCCTGGGGTTGGAGCAGAAAATGCTCAGTAGTCCTCAAATCACTGGGTTTTCTCTTAAAAAGACAATGCCAAGAAAAATTTACTTCTATTTTTAGCTCTTACTGGGCAGAACGGGAATGGGGAGCTCCGGTGCCAAACCCAGACCACAGTGCCCAAATCTGCCAGTGAGGTCCAGCATGAACCCACCACCCTGGAGTCCCCTCTGCCTTCCCTTGAGGCACAGCCCAACATCTCCAGCGCCTGCCAGAAAACAAACTCGAATCCTTTCTGGAAGCTTCTCCTGCTATTTGAAATATTAGCTTCAACTCTTGATTTCCTTGGACTCTACTCGAGCTAAAAATTCAGGAAACGAGATGTTCTCCCACAGAATGAGCAAAAGGCACGGCAGGGACCCACAGCCCGGAGCAGGGATGTGGGGAAGCACCCAAAATAGCTGCTGGATCAGTGACAGGGCAGCGGGACAGCCGCCACCAGGCACTGTGCCCGGGCACGGGGAGCGGCCGCTCCGCTCCGGCCTCCTCTGGGAACTCACAACCAGGAGGGAAAAGGCAACAGCTCTGGGGGGGTCAGGCCCACGGATGAAGGGTCTGGGAGGAGAAAGAGGAGCCAGCAAGAGGAAAAGATCCCTCCTGGAGATGGGTCAGTAACAGGCTGAGCTCGGGGGGTGGGGGGGAATGGAGGAATGGTGCTGCCCATCCTCCCAGAGCACATTCCAGCCTCTGGATACGGACACAGCCCCGGGTGGTGCTGGAACCAGCCCATCTCCCCGGCTGTTTGGGATCGGTGCTCAATGAGAAAAACCCTCCAAACGTTGTGGGCAGGCGTCCCCACCTGGGGACAACGGAAAAATGGGATTCTTTATCTTCTCCAGAAGGTAACGACTGTAAAATAAATGGTAGAGTCAAATCCTCGGAATGGGATCTTGGAATGCCCCCAAATTGGGCAGAGCTTGCTCAGTACCTGGAGAAACCTTTCAAACCCAGTGTGGTTCCTGGGACAGCGCTTCAGCCCCTTGCCCTGCAGGGCTGAGCTGCCCCTCAGGAGCTGCCCAGCACATCCCGAGTGCTGCTGGAAGGGGAGGGATTCGCTCCTCTCCTGGTTAAAACCCATCTGGGAGCCACCTCCCGCTTCCCTCCTCACCCACACATCTCCCTGCAGCCCTTCCCCTTCCCGCCGTGGTGCCGAGCCAGCGCCAGCCCCGGCCTGGGACGGGCTTTGTGCCGGAGCCGCGGCTGCTGGAGTTCCTCCGGAAGGCTCTGCCCGCCCTGCAGGGAATGTGCACCACTTTCCTCCGCGCCTCGGCGCTGCCAAAACCTCCCAGGAGCGCCCGCAGATGTCCCCGGGCCCAGCCTGTGGGGACAAAGGGGTCTGTGTGGAGCTGCCCGGCCTCGGAGCATTGGGATGCGGCGTGGGAGCGCGTGGCAGCTCTCCCAGGGCACGGGGAGCGGGCACGGCGCCGCTGCCAGCCCCCCCTGGCAGGAGGAAGCTGGGAAGCATTACTGGCCCTCTCTGTATTGCAGCCCCTCGGCTCCCGGGCGGGCAGAGGATCCCTTCTTCCCGGGACACGCTCCAAGGCGGAGGGGACTCTCTGTGCTGCGGGAAGCTGCACACAAAGGCGTCTTGTGAGGGGCAGGGAGCAGCGGCACCGGCAGCTGGGCCGGGGGCTCCCCCTTCCCCCTGGCACCAAAACAGCCTCCCAGACCACGGAGCCTCTCCATGCTTTCCGTTCCTAGCAGAGGCAAGCCGGCAGAAGCCGGGATGTGCTTCCTGGGAGCAGCACCGTGGACGCTCTGAGGGAGGAGCAAACCCATCTGTCAGCAGCTGGTGGGAGCCCTTGTGCCAGGGCAGCGCCAAGCAGCTCCCTCCTCCCACAGAGAAGTAAGGCAGAACGAGGAAAAGGAGACTTTTCCTGCTGCTCCATATGCCAAGGGCAAGGACTGGAACCCAAACAGCTCCTCCTGCTCCCCAGGGCACTCAGGATCCCAAGAGAGGCCACGAGCAGAGGCCAATCCCGGCGCCAGCGCTGAGCTCCGAGGTTTTGGCTCTGCCAAAACCCACCCAGGGACCTTCCAGATGTTTTTACTTTCTCAGCCCTTTGGAACCTCGCTCCGTTTCCTCTCTGCTGAGCCATAAAGGAGCTCCCAGCTCGGATCCAGGCAGCCCAGCTCCGTGCCAGGCTGGCAGAACCCGCTGTCCCGGCAGCGCTGGGTGGGGAACTCGTGCCCAGACCCATCATTAATTCATCCCAGCCCCACAATTCATCCCAGATGGCTCCCGGGAGCTGGGGTTTGGATCACCTCCTCCCCTGCCCCGCGGAGGCTGAACAGCTCAGCACCCATTAACAGGGCTGTGGGAGCAGGATCCAACCCTGCCCCGGGGGAGAGGCCGAGGCACAGCAAGGCAAACTTGGGAACCGCAGCAGGGAAACATTTGCTGCTCCAGCCTGCAAACTGGGAGGCCAAGGAAGGCCCCGGTGCTGAGAGAGGGGCTGGGGAGCAGCCCCGGGGCTGGGGTCTCACCGAGGCCGGGGTAGGTCCTGCGCTTGCTGAGGTTGGCCGACTTCACCAGGAACATGCAGGACTGGTGAGTCATCCACGAGCAGAAGATCAGCAGCACGGCTCCCAGGAGGATCCCACACTGCAACGGAGGAGCGCAGCAGGAGATGGTGGGGAGGGGGGAGGTCAGCCCCCCACCCACCGCAGCCCGGCCGCCCTCCCTCAGCTCGCCCCGCGTGCTCCAGCCACGTTTTTCCCTCTTTCGGGAAGTTCTGCTCCCCCCTTCTCTCCGCGGCCCAAGGACAGCGCAGCCGCCTCCCACAGCTCCCAGCTGCGCCCCGAGCAGCGAGCTGGGAGCAGAACTCCCACCCTGGCTCACCCCTCCTCAGCCAGCCCCTGCCCCGCTGCCTTCCCCGCGTGCAGGGCTGGCACCCAGGGGCACCCAGCCGGTGCCTTGGCACAGCCCCGGCTGCCAGGGAGGGGTGCGGGGGCACAGCCGGGTCTGGAAAAGCCTCCGGGTTTTGTTTATCGTATTTCACGATTATTTAATTTCTCCCTTCTCCTTTACAAGGCAGGCAGGAGCCATCAGCGGGACCACAGGGCAGGGCAAAACCCAGGGTTTGGAGCAGAAGTTTTGAGTTGGAGACTCCTCCGCGACTGGGGAAAAACGCAGGGTTTGGAGCACGAGATGCCCGGTCCGGGCGCGAAGCGATTCCTTTGCTGACTTTCCTCTCCAGCCAGGGAACCACCCCCCAAATTCGGGCCAGAATTCGAGAATTTGGCCCGGCCGTGGAGGAGCTCGCGGGGGCTTTCGGCTGCCAAGGGCACGGAGCGACACCCCCGGCCCAGCCCGGGGGACACCGGCAGGACCCCGCTCGGACACAGCGCCCGGCGGGCGGCCCCTCACCTGTCGGAAGCAGAAGGGCACGGTGAGCACGCTCACCCCCACGATGCTGTTCACCACGTTCATGATCAGGCCCCAGTTGGAACCCGCCGCCGCCGCCGCCGCCATGGCCCGCGGCGGAGGATCCCCGCGCCGGGGGACCCGCTCTGTGGCCGCTCCCCGAGCCCCACGGCCGGCTCGGAGCGCCCGGTGCCCCCGGTCCCCCTCAGCCGGCCGTACCCGCCATGGCCCCACCGGGCACGCCCCGACCCGGCACCGGCCACAGCGGCACTTCCGGCTTCCGCCGCCGCCGCAGGAAGTGACGTGTCCGCGCGGCGGAGCGGGGGCGCTCCTGCCGCCCCGGAGGCCTGGACTCGCTGGTGGTGGAGGATAAAGGGGGGTCCCCATGGCTGGGGGCGCCCCCGGAGAGCCGAGCACGGCCAGGGCGGTGCGGGAGTGCACCAGGACACGCATCCATGCGGAGCCGCGCGTGGAAAGGCACGGAGGTGCTCGTGCGCCTGCCTTTCCATGCGTGCGTGCACACACGCGCACGACCGCGCATCTTGCGGCAGCGCCGGCGCCCGAGCGGGGGTCCCCGGCCCGATGGCGGCCTCTGGAAGACCCCTCGAGGGCAGCCCATCAGCCCCGGCATCCCCTCCCCCGTGCACATCTGCGCACGCATCCAGCTGTGCACACACATCTGCTCCCCACCCGCAGCGGAGCCATCCCCAGCTCCGTACCCCCCACATCCCACGGGATAAGGGGAAAAAGAAGGAAAGACTTGGGGGGGCTCTGGAAGGGCGCCCCGAGGCCGGGCGTGGCGGCAGCTCCGAGCGGCGCTCGCCAAGGGCACGTTCCCGACGGAACGGAACGCGGCGCTCGTATAATTTGCAGCAATTGCGATGGGAAACCGCAGGAATTCGCTCTACAAAAGGTTTTGCAGGGAGGTGAACAGGCGGCCTAATTCCCTCCAGGTGCGCCGTGCGTGGCATCGGTAGCTCCGGCTGCTTTTCCTGGCTCCTGTGCCGGGGCGGCGGCTGTGTCCGTGCTGGGATGAGGGATCTCCTCGGGAATGTCACCCGTGCTCAGGAAAAGGGCTCTGGTGGCTTCTCCGTGTCCGAGTGGGAGCCGGGGGCTCGGGAAATGTGCAGAGCCAGCCAGGAGGCGCCGTGACACGGGATGAGGACACCAGGGGAGCTGCCCCTGCTCTGCCACCCTCCTGTGCCCATCCCCAGGGAATGGGGTTTTGCTGCAGCTCCTCAGGCACCTCCAGCTGCTCAGCAGCTCTGAACATCCCAAATTCTGCCTCCAGCAGGAGCCGGGCTCCGTCCCAGCAGCGCCAGGGCAGCTTCCCATCACACACCTGCCGAGAGCAAGGAGAAATCTCTGGAAAGCTCCAGCCACTCTGAACAGCCGGGCACCACCAGGGACCCCCGACCCTGCTCTGCCGCTGGGGAGCCGGCTAAGGGCCCTGAGGGGTTCGGGAGCCAGCAGCAGCACTCCCACCGCAGGGAATCCCAGGTGGCTCTGAGCCCTTCCCAGTCCTGCCCCGTGGCCCAGATTCCTCCCGCAGGATCTGGAGCCACGGAGAACAACCAGCCCCGGAGGATGGCAGAGCCACAGTGACGGTAATTAGAAATGGGGGCTTTAGGGAAGTACAAATCGCTCGGGATGTCCAGGGCCGCTGCCGGGGCCGACGCTGCTCCGCAGGGGTGTGCACACGTGTGCTGGCACACGCTGAGCTGAGCTGAGCCAATTCCCAGCTCTCACGGGCGATGCTGGCCCAGGAAAACAGCTGGGTCCATCTCTGTTCCCACCCACCCCACCCCACTCTTGTTCAGGAATTCGCCCCGGTGGCAGCTCCGTGCCGGGGGGCTCCCACGAACCTCCCACGGCACGGGGATGCTCTTCCCCGGAGCCATGGGAGCATCCCTGCCCTCCCTTCTTGGGGGACACGGCACAGGGTCCACGGGGAATGGGGAGGAATGGGAACCCCCTCTCCAGACCTGCGGCGAGCCCACCCACACCCCACCCCGTGTCCCCCCTTCACCCCACTGGTTCCAGTGACAGATGCCTGGCAGATCCCCCGAACCACCCGGCAGGGATTGAAAAACATAAATTAAAACAAATTGCGGTTTTATATTGCAAATAAGGGCAGTTTGATGGGTTTTATTGCAGAACAACCATTAATGAAGTGCAGTTTCAGGCACCTTAATTGCTCAGGGACCAAAGTTCAGTCCGTATCTCCAGCACGGGCTGGGAGCCGCCGCGTGTCCCGCGAGGGCCTGGCAGGCTGGGAACGGGATCGGGAATGAATTTATGGGCACGATGAGGAGGATGGAGGCAAGGGGCCGAACCCATCCTGGGGGCTTAAAGCAGCGCGGGACAAACAGCACAGCCCGTGCAGGAGGGAGGCGAGAGCCCGCGGCGTCCCCGCCATGGTGTCACCCAGTGCCAGCCGTGGGGCCCCGCGGTGGGTGCTCACCATGTGACAGATTTTGGGATGGGGGTCCCCAAGCATTTGGGACGCTGGTGCTGCCCCAGGGGCTGGGCAGGAGCGCGGGACGGGGGAAGCCCCCTTCGCCCCCCCCCAGAACAAAGCACGCGTGGGCGTGCAAGGCACAGAGGGGCGTGCAGGTGGACACAGCACCGGGGGTACAACCACGGGGAGGATGCAGGCGCAGCCTCGCACACGCAGGACGCGATCGCGCCCGCCCCACGCGAGCCCCGGCACCGTCACACCCGCGCGCGGACACGCTCCCCACCTGCGCGTACCCCCGCCCAGCACAGGCACCGAGCTGTACCGAGCCGTTCCGAGCCACACGGTGCCTTACCGGGCCGTACGGAGCCTCACCGGGCCTTACCGAGCCGCACGGGTCCGGCGCCGTGCCCCCGCGCGCGCCCATTCATTCGCGCGCCCGCGCCGTGGGAACGAGCGGGAAGCGCAGCCCCGCGGTGGCCCCGCCCCTCGCTGCGCTCATGAATGAGCGAGCCCCGCCCAGCTCCATATTAGGGCATCCGGCGCTGCTCTGAGGGCGGGGCTCGCCCGGGCCGCCCCGCCCTTTCGCCCCGCCAATCAGAGCGGCGCGCCGGGCCCCCCGCCGGGCTCCGGCCTTTGTTTGTGGAGGGCTCCGGGGCCAATGGGAGCGCGGGACGGGGGGCGCTGGGCCAATGGGAGCGCGGGACGGGGGGCGCTGGGCCAATGGGAGCGCGGGGGGGGCGCGGGGCGGAGCGCGGGGCACGGCCCGGCCCGGCCACGTGCGCGCGGAGCCGCCTCCGCGGGGACCGGGGACAGCGAGGGGACCGGGGGGACCCCGGCGCGGCCGTGCGCGGCCCCGTGCCACCGCGCCTTGTCCCCAGCGCGTGCCCCGTCCCCAGCAGTGCCAAGGACGCGTGCCTGTCCATGCGCCATCGGTGCCGGATCCCGATGCCACCAACGGGCTCGGCACCTTCCTGCTCCGCTAGACCCCCGGGGGATCACGGTGGAGCGGCC
The DNA here is from genome assembly GCF_026979565.1 of Vidua chalybeata. NCBI lineage: Eukaryota > Metazoa > Chordata > Aves > Passeriformes > Viduidae > Vidua > Vidua chalybeata. The sequence goes on from NC_071548.1 coordinate 7,316,605, forward strand.
CCAGCCCCGGCTGCTAAGCTCGGGAGCTGTCCGGGGTGTGTTGTGGGTCGGGGCGGGCCCTGACAGAGAGGTGGCAGCGGGGTTATTTTGGACTAGGCTGCCTGTGGCCCCACTCGCCCGTTATTGCCGGGACTGAGGTGGGGGGCATCGTCCTGGGGGCTCTGGGCAGCAAATCCCAGCTGCTGCAGCCCCCATGCAGACGGAGCTGCGCCACACAGGAAACCCCAGGGCTGGGACGGAGCCCCGTGCAGATCTGTGCACTGGGACAGGGCTGTGCCCAGCACAGAGGGCACTGCACCGGGCAGGAGCCTCCCACGGGGTCCCGGAAAGGACCACCGGGAAATCCCATCCCGTGCCTGGGTTGTGCCTGGGATGTGCTGTGCCCTCCTCGGCTGGGAGAAATTCCCAACCGGCCGCGGCGCCAGGCCAGCCCCACGCCCGTGCCGTGGGCACACTCATGGCAAAGCCGGGGCGCTGCCAGCCCAGCGGCAGGAGGACGAGCTCTTTGCTGGAAAGGTGAAGGTCACGGCCGTTTTCTCCGTCACAGGCGGCTCCCAGCTCCATGTTTGTCCGTTCCCATCCCTCCCAGTGCTCCAGGACAACCACCGCAGCGCAGCTCAGTGTCACACCGCCCATGGCGCTGACATTCCCGACCGGGAGCCGCGGCGGTGGCCGCTGATGGCCGGCCCAGGGGGTGCTGACTCCGCTCCGTTCGCTCCTCATCCCCCTCCCCGCGTCTCCCATCCCCAGCCCTGGCTCCATCCCCCATCCGGCCCGGCCTGCCTGCGGCGCTGCCAAACCACGGCAGCGCACCGAGCGCCCGGGCAGGGGCACAGCCCCGGTGTCGCCCGATGGCCGGGGCAGCGGCCAGCCCGGCCGGGCCCCGCCGCGCTGCCCGGCAGGCGGGGAAGCACCGGTGCATCTCCCGGGGCCCGGGGAGAGAACAAAGGAGGGCAGCTGCAGCGGAGGGAGCGGCGCTGCCGGATGCGCTGCAGCGCGGATAATCCGCCCCGGCACAGCCCCCGGAGCACCGGCAGCCCCGAGCGGGGGAGCGGCCGCTCGGCCCGAGGCGTGAGGGCTGTGCGGGGTGGCGAGGCGGCTCATCCCGGCTGCTCACGCCGCCCCATCCCGGATCCTCGCGCCGTGCCCCCCGTTCCATCGCGGCCGCGCTCACCCCGGCTAATGCCGCGCCATAAAGGAACCGACTTACGTTAACGACTTTTGTCACCAAAGTCATTAACATAATAGGGCTTCCACATCAAAATTGAATATTAATGCTCCGCCGGCTGCGGAGGGAGGCGGATAATTGCTCTAATACATTTTCCAGTCGGATTTTCGCATCGCGGCAGCAATTGCATTAGCAAACCCGATTATTCCCACGGCCGGTACAATGGGATGGTTAATGGGAGTTAAGTTCCTGCCTTTTTCCTCGGACCCCCGAGCGGCTGCGGCTCCGCGCCCCCCACCGTCGCCAGCCGCGGGGGGCGCGGGGCAGGGCACGAGGTCCCCGAGCTGGGAGCGGAGGGGACAGCGCTGCGGAGCCACCTCGTCCCTCCGCGCCGGCAAACACGACCCTTGGACGCGGACGGCCTTGAGACGCGCCGGGAATGCCGTGGCCAGCTGGAAAAACGCCTGTGGCCGGAGCCGTGCTGTGCCGTTCCGAGCCGTGGGGAGCCCTGGGATGAGCCGTGAAGGACAGCAGAGGGGACACACCAGCCCGAGGGTCGCACCACAGCGGTGTTGGGGACGCAGGCAGAGCCAGGGTTTGTTCCCAGCTCCCGCCCCAGGAGTGTCAGGGGACCCTCCAGCCTCCTTTCCTTTCCGAGGGGGTTCAGCAGCTCCAGGGAGGATAAAGCTCAGGAAAACAGCTGAGGAGGGGGGAAACTGCCGGGGTTGCAGCCCCAAACATGTCCCCTGTGCAAGGACGGGCCGTGCCCTCTGCCACCACACCCCGCCCTGAGGGTCCCCTCTTGCCCCCCAAGGGGGACACCGTGCTCAGGGGGCTCTGTGGTGGCCCAGCCCCAGTTGAGGGGTGGGGGGACAGACACCGTGAGAGCAGCAGCAGCAGTGGACAAAGGCAGCTGCAGGGCTGGGGGGTGGATGTGGGGGGGATCCTCATTAAATTGACTTTAATTGTGCTCATTTGGCCTCACTTCATTGATCAGCCTCACACAGCAGAGTTATCCCCACGGGGCCGGAGGGGGCTGCCCACGGTGGGGGGCTGCCCACGGTGGGGGGCTGCCCACAGGGTTCAGACACCCACAGCGGGGGTCGGGGGGCTGCCCAGAGGGAATGTACCCACAGGAGGGGCTCTGCCCACCGTGGGGGTCTGCCCACAGGGATGCCCAACTCATGAGGGGCAGCCTGCCCAGGGAAGGGGGTTGCCCACAGCAGGGGCTTGCCCAGGTTTGATGTTTACCCACTGGGGATCTGCCAACTGTGCCCAGGGACACAACCCTGGTGCTCCACAAGCCCTGGACTCAACCCCTTCCCACGCGGCACCAGGGGTTCCCCCGGCCCCTTCCCACTCCCGCCGGCGTCACTGCGGGAAGGAAGAGCCTGAGAGCCGCTTTTTGTGAGGCTTTTTTTGCTTCCCTTTTCCAGTCAGGAAGCTCTCGCCCAGCACTCCCAGACCCCCGGTGGCTGCACACCGTGTACCCGCACGCCGGGATCTGCCCCGCGCTCCCGTTTGGCAGCGATTCCACGCGCTGGGATAAATCCGGAACGGCCCTTCCCTGGCCTCTCCCACGCGGACAGGGACCCGAGGGCAGCCGTGGAGGAGGACGCCGAGGCTGGGTGCCAACCCCGCGTCCTTCCGTGTCCCTCGGCGTGTCCCCAAGCACGGCTCCGTGCCGCAGCACCAGCGCCTGTGCCGGGCCGTGCCCCGCCTGTCCTTGTCCGTCTGTCCCCGCGCGGTGCCGGTGCCGGAGGGTCCCCGCGGCCCCCGGCCCGCTCCCCGCTAACTCGATTGCCGTCCCGCGTAATGAATCGCCCGCCGTAATCTAATCGTGGTTACGAGCCATCGGGATTTATTTCAGCGTTTTCAATCAATTACACCCTTTTATTGTAAAAAAAGGTTAAAAAAAAAAAAAAAAAAAAAAGAAAAAAAAAATCCCAAACACCGCAGTGCCCCGACAGGAATCCCGGTGGCAGCCGCTGCCAGGCCTCTGCTGCCGGTAGCTCCCGGTGCTGCTCCTGCTCCCGTTCCTACTGTGTGGTCCCTGGTGCCGTTCAGAACCAGGAGCAGCCCCCCCACATCCCCTCAGCTGGCTCTGGTCCCTCCCTGCATTGAGCACAGCCCCCCAACACTGCAGAACCCCACACACTGCTCTGCATGGCCCCCCAACACTGCAGAACCCCACACACTGCTCTGCATGGCCCCCCAACATTGCAGAACCCCACACACTGCTCTGCATGGCCCCCCAACACTGCACAACCCCACACACTGCTCTGCATGGCCCCCCAACATTGCACAGCCCCCCAACACTGCAGAACCCCACACACTGCTCTGCATGGCCCCCCAACACTGCAGAACCCCACACACTGCTCTGCATGGCCCCCCAACATTGCAGAACCCCACACACTGCTCTGCATGGCCCCCCAACACTGCACAACCCCACATATTGCTCTGCATGGCCCCCCCACATTGCACAGCCCCCCAACACTGCAGAACCCCACACATTGCTCTGCATGGTCCCCCAACATTGCACAGCCCCCCAAAACTGCACAACCCCACACACTGCTCTGCATGGCCCCCCCACATTGCACAGCCCCCCAACACTGCAGAACCCCACACACTGCTCTGCATGGCCCCCCAAAACTGCACAACCCCACATATTGCTCTGCATGGCCCCCCCACATTGCACAGGCTGGCCCCCCAACACTGCAGAACCCCACACACTGCTCTGCACAACCCCACACATTGCTCTGCGTGCCCCCCACACATTGCACAGCCCCCCCCGACCATGCACAACCCCCCAACATTTCCCCGCACATCCCCCAGCTCTGACACCCCCACCTCGCAGGGGCCCCCCCAGCCACTCCAAGCGCCCCACTGCAGCCCCCCAGTACTGCAGACCCCCCCACATTGCACAGCCCCCCTTCTGCTCCGCAGGGCCCCTCACACCGCACAGCCCCCAAATCGCGCAGGCCCCCCCCCCCCCCCCATTACTGTCCCCCCTCACACCGCACAGCCCTTATCGCACACTCCCTTCCACCGCACGCCCCCCAGCCCTTCGCTGCCCGCCTCGCAAGGCCCCCAGCCCCTGCAGCCGCCCTCCCCGGCGGGGCCCCGGCCGTCCCGGACCTGCGGCGGGCGCTGCCCGCGGCCCGTTCCCCTCACGCCGCTCTTTGATCCCGCTCGCTCCGGCCCGGGGCGCTCCGGGGGGGGGGGCCTGGAAACCGCCCCCGCCGCGCGTGTCCCCCCACCGACCCCCCCCCCCTCCCGAGGGGGCGCCTTGAAACCGCCCGCGGCTCCGGCCAATCAGCGCCTTGTTTACACTGCGTGATTGACAGCGAGCTGGCGCGCCGCCAGCCAATCGCGGCGCGGCGGGGGGGGTGGGGCCCCGCGCGCTGCGGCGGGGGGGGCGCGCGGCAATGCGAATGCCGCCCCACCCCTCCGCCCCGAGCGCGCACCGCGCCTGCGCGCCGCTCCCTCCTCCCCATTCATCCGCCGGGCTTGAATTAGGCGCCGCCGTTCCGCGCCGCTCGCCGCGCGCCGATTGGCGGGAGCGCTGGCGGCCCGCCGGCCAATGGGGAGCGGCGCTCTCCTGACGCGCGGCGCGCGCGCCGGGAGGAAGAATGGAGCCGGGGGGGCGGGGGGGGGGGGGGGGGGGGGGGGGAGGAATCAATGGCCGGCGGGGCGCGAGCGCCGCGCGGCGGCCAATCAGCGAGGGGGCGCGCGCGCGGGGCACGCGCTCATTAGCATGCGGGGCGCGCCCGCCCCGGCGGAGAACGCGCGGCGTGAGCGGGAGGCGCGGCGGGGTCCCCCCCCCCCCCCCCCTCTCTCACACCCCCCCCCCCGCCTTTTTCCCACCCCCCCCCCTTTCCCCCCCCCCCCCCCCCCACCACCACCCTCCCCCCCCAACCACACACCCCCGGTTCCCTTTGCTGCAGGAGCAGCCGGTGCATGGGCAGTGCACGGGCACCGGCAGGAGCACGCTGCGCACCCCCGCCACGGGACCGCACTCGCCCCGCGCGCGGAACGCCCCTCCGGTAAGTAACTGCGATCCGCGGGTGGGTTTTTTTGTTGTTGTTGTTGTTGTTGTTGTTGTTGTTGTTGTTGTTGTTTGGGGGTTATTTTAATTTCGGGCGCTCCCGGGGTTATTGTTTTTGTTGGGTTTTTTTTTTTATTTGTTGCTTTTTTTTTGGTGTTTTTTTGTTTTTTTTACGCCTTAACAATTTTTTTTGGCGTTATTTATTTTGGTTTTTGGGCGTTAATTTTTTTTTTAAATTGCGTTTTGGGCATTATTTTTATTTGTGTTTTGGGCATTATGTTTTTTTTTTTCTTTGCCTACTTGGATTTATTACGTTTTAAATTTTTTGTGGCGCTAATTATTTTGCAGTTTTTCCAATTCATTTTTTGCAGATTTCCTTTTTGTTTTTTTTTTTTTTTTGCGTTTTTACCTTATTATTTATCTTTTCGCTTTATTTGTTTGCACCTAAATATTTATTTGCATATTTCCGGCATCAAAATATTTTCTACGTTCGTCTTTTTCCTAAAAAAATATTTTTTCTCTTCATCTTTTTTCCCCTAAAATATTTTTCCCTTTATCTCTTTCCACCAAAATATTTTCCCCTTCATCTTTTCCCATTAAAACATATTTTCCCTTTCATCTCTATATATTAAAACATTTTCCCCTTAAAACCCGTCTCTTCAAAACGCTTCGTCTAAAAATTTTGTTCATTAAAATTTTGTGCGTGAAAACATTTGTTCATTAAATCATTTGCTCATCAAACGCTGCTTCACTGAACCGTTTGCGCCTTCAAACATTTTCGTATCGAGCCCTTTTTGCCTTCAATTTTTTGCTTTAAATATTTTTCCCTTTCAATTATTTCCCATTAATTTTTTTTTTCGCTTTACATTTGTGGTTTTTTTTTAAATCTCAAATTAAAAAAAAAAAAAAAAAAGGGAAAAAAAAAAAAAAAAAAGCAAAACATCCTTTTCCACATATTTTCCTCAGCTTTATTTAAAGGAAATTCACATGTTTTGTTCCCGGCCCGCGTTTCTTCCCCCGGGGCTCGCCCCGGCGCTCCCCGCGGTCCCGGCCGGGCCCCCCGCGCCCCCCGGCCGCGCTCGCCGCCCCGCGCCCCTTTGTTCGCCGCCGCCCGGCCCGTGCCCGGCTCCCCCCGCCGGATCGGGCCCCCCGGCCCCGGCGCTGCCAGAACAATGACCCGGCGGGCGGCAGCCGCGGCCGGGCACCGGCAGAGACCGGGAACCGCGGCCGGGAGACCGGGGAAATACCGGGAAACCGGGGCAGGGCGCCGGGGACGGACCGGGGAACCGGGGAGAGGAGGGTCGGGACAGCGGGTAATACCGGGGAAGCGGGGCCGGGGGAACCGGGCTGGAGGGAAGACGGGGAAACACCGAGGAACCGGGGCTGGGGAAGGAAGGAAAGCGGGGAACCGCGGCGAGGGAGGCGCCGAGCACCGGGGACACAACGGGAAGCGGGGAAGTCGAGGGCGAGCGGGGCCGAGCCCCAGGGAGATACGGTCGGTGAACCGGGAGAGATAAAAGAACCGAGCGCCGGGAAACCGGAACCCGAGCAGCGGCCAGAAACGGTCGGAGCAGCGGGAACCGGGCCCGAGCTCCGGGCAACCGGGATTGGGAACCGGGAGCACTGGATAGAGGGGGAGCTGCGCTCCGGGAGCACCGGGAACATGGAGTGGGGGGAGGGGGGGGGGGGCCGTGCGCTGAGGAAACTGGGGATCATGAACTGGGAGTACTGGGAAAAGGAGGGGGGCCGTGCTCAGGGGACGGCAGAGAGCGGGGACCGCGCGCCGGTGGTACCAGGGAGCGCGGGGCCCTGCGAACGGCGGAGAAAGCGGGCCGCGTACCGGGGGAAGCGGGGAGCGGAGTGCTGGGGCGCGGGGGCTCTGGGGCGCAGTGATGGCCGTACCCCCCACCCTGGCTGTGCTCTCACTCTCTCCTTTCTCTCTCCCCCCGTGCCAGGAGCGGAGGATGAACCGACAGCCCCGGCGCGGAGCGCGGCACGACGCCCGCCGAGCCGGCCCGGCGCGGCGCTGAGCATCGCCCACGAGCCGTGTCGGGGTCCCGCCGAGCCCCCCCGCGGGTGGGTGCCCCCGGCATGGACGGCCGTGACTTCGCGCCCCCGCCGCGGCTGCTGTCGGAGCGGGGCAGCCTGGGCCACCGGCACGGCACGGGGCGCGTGGCGGGGTCGGCGCACGGGGCCGTGCAGCCCCCCGGACACTTCCAGCCCACCAAGTACTTCCCGGCGCCCATCTCCATGGCCACGCACACAGGTCAGAGGGGTCGGGGCGCCCGCGGTGCGGGGGGGGGGGGCCGGGAAGGGCCGGGAGGCTCGGCACGGCCCCGGGAGGCTCGGCCTCCCTTTGTGCCGACCTCGCTGTCACCGCGCCCGGTGGTTTTTGGGGTGAGGGCTCACGCACACGGGGGACATCCCCCCCCACCCAGCCGCTCCGCCGGCGCGGGAGGAGCGTGACCCCGCGCTGCGCCGGCGAGATCCCGGAGCCGGGACGAGGAGGCGCGTTCGGGGCGAACAACGAGGCCGTTATGCGCGGGGCCGTGGGGCGGCGGTGGAAGGTCACCGAGCCCGGGCTCGATATTCGGCGCCGAAGTGTCAGGGTGCGAAGGGGTTGGCGGCGCGCGTTCGCCGCGGCAGCTGCCGGAGCTGGACAAAGCGCGGCGCACGGCCGAGCCCGGCACGGCCAACCGGCACCGGGTCACCGGATCCGGCATCCGCGGCGAGCTGCCCGCGCGGCTTTGTCTGCGGCATGTGCTCGGCTGCGGCCGGGCAGGGCTGAACCGGGGTGCACGGCGCCTGCACCGGGCTTCGCTGCACGGGGGCTTTGAGGGCGCAGCCGGCGGGGAGCCCCCGGCTCTGCCGAGCTCCGGGATGGAGCCCGAGCGGGAGCCGTGTGCCGGCTCGGGCCCCCCGCTTCCCGCCGGCGCAGGCGGTTGTCTGGCCGCGGCACGGCGGCAGCGCCGGTTATTGTCGCCGCCTTGATGAGCTGTGAATACTAATAAAATTATATCTGCTTTAATGGGATTACAATTAGTGCGTGGATTAGGGCGGGGGGCACGGCCGGGCCGGCGCGGGGGGGGGGGGGGGGGTGGCAGCCGTGGGGGTTCTTGGAAGGGAGGTGGAAAGCGGGGGGCACCGGGGGGTGCCGGGGAGGCGGCGCCGGATCGAGCCCGCGGCCGGGGCGGTTTCGCTTTGTGCCGGCGGCCCTGCTGCCGGGACCACCGCCGGGCTCGGGGGGCCACCCTGGCTTGCCCCAGCTTTGTTGGGCGAGGAGTGTGGATGGGGGATTGGAGGCGCCGGCCCCGGGATGAGGGTTCGGTTGCTCTCCGGCTCGCGGTTACCGGAGAGGGGATCCCGGAGGGACGCCAGCGCCGGGGTGCTGCTGGCTTCCCTCCGGCTTCCCTCCGGCTTCCCGCCGCGGCCGCGTCCCCGTGCAGGACCCTCACACCCGCCGGGGCCTGGGCGCCACATGGGAGCCCGAATGCACCGGAGGTTGTTAAAATAACATGGATCCGGCTAAAAATACCCCGGCAGAAACGCGCCGAAAAAAAAACATTAAAAAAAAAAAAAAATTAAAAAAAAAAAAAACAAGAGGAGAAAAAAAAAAAAAAAAAAAAAAAAAAAAAAAAAAAAAAAAACAGAGAAGCCAAACCCAACAACAGAACGAGCTAAAAATATTCCGGCTTTGGCAGGGCCGGCGCAGCCGGAGCGCTTCCCAGCGAGCTGCGCTGCGAGGCTCCGCGCGGCCGGAACGCTGCTGGGGCGGATAAACCGGATAATTTAGCGGCCGGCGGGAGGGGGGTCCCCATCCCCAGCACCCCGTGTCCTCCCGGCGTGGCCCGGCCGCGGTGCCGGCAGCCGTGGTGTAGCATGGCGCGGTAATTAACGCCGATGATTGATAATTACCCCACCCAGCGCACGGAGCCAGCCCGCGGTCGGCCGTGGCGGGGCGATGCCGGTGCGGCACGCGGCACCCGGGGGGCACGGCGGGCCCGGGGAGGGGGGCACCGGCCGCGCTCCCCCAAATGGCTCCCGGCGTGGGGCCGGACTACACCTCCCAGGAGCCTTTGCCGGGCCCGGCGGCCGCCCTGGGAACGAGAGATAAAACTGTTTTCCTTGGTTTTATTAAAGCCGTAACTCAGGGCCGCGCGTTCGTGGATCCGAACGCTCCGGCTGGCGTCGGGTTTGGCACCGGCACCGCCCCGGGGAGGGGGGGATGGAGACCCCCGGAGCCACCAGAGACCACCCAGGCGGGGGTGCAGCCCCTGCACCCCAATTGTAGGGGGTCCCACTGGCGCGGCACACCCCGTGCTGAGCAGGGCCGGGGGTCCCGGTGCCTCCGCCGCAAACGGAGGGTGGGAAACTCTGTCAGAGGCCTGTCCGAGCCACGCTGGGGCCTGGCCGCAATTTTTGCCTTTCGGATGTTTTTGTGGACCAGTGGAGAGTTGTGACTTTGTCGGACTGTATGCCACTGGGCCAGGAGCAGTGTGGCCGTGCCGGTGTGTGGCTGGGCCCTTGGTGTGTGTGTGTGTGTCCCGGTGTGCGTCCTGGTGTGTGTCCCGGTGTGCGTCCCGGTGCTGCCCCGCAGCCTGGCAGTGGCAGTGTTGGTGTTCATCCTGGCGCTGGCACACGGCCTGGCCATGACAGTGCAGCTCCTGGTGCATCCCAGGGTGCGTCCCAGCGGCTGGATGTGCTCCCACACCTGTCCCCTCCCTGGATCGCGCCGCAGGCCGGGCGCCGTGCGGTTCCTGGCACGGCTTTGAGGGGGGATTTGGGTGGGGACGGTGCCCCTGGCTGGGTGGTGACACAGGGCCAGGTGCCAGCGCTGCAGCCGCTCTGCATGGCTGCTTCCCCGGAGACGGGATCTGACGAGGGGCCGGAGGCCGCGGCGCAGCTCCGGCGCAGGGGCTCCCCGCTCCCCCCAGCCCCCCGTGCGGCGCATTGCCAAAGTGAGTGTCAAAGTTAAACCACATCTGGAGATTAACTGGGCTGCTCCTTGGTAGCCACGAGGCGCCGGGGGCCGAGCGTGGCCGGTGGGAGCAGTGGGATGTGCAGAAGCCCGGATCCCGCGGAATTACCCCGGCTCTCGCAGAGTCATCCCCGAGTGCTTCCACTGTTCCTTAGTCATGAGCTGGATCCAGGCAGAGATGTTGCCACGTGCCAGGCCTTGGGGGACGGGCAGCTGCCACCAGCCCCTGGCACTACCCGGGGAACAATGGGGGGTGGATGGGCTCCACGGAGAATTTTGGGGCCACTCTGGGTGCCCCCGGCTCCTCGGGACCCCCAGCTCTGCCTGTGCCCTGACTGCGCCACAGCATCACCCCAGGGCAGGCTCTGACCCTGCCTCGTGCTGGGGTCCCCCAGCCCTGGGGGAAGCGGGGGTAGACGAGGTCCTCCCCCCACCAGGATCCGCATGTGTGACGTTCACAGGAACTGCACAGGGCGCCCTTGGAGCCACATTTTGGAGGGTTCCTGGGAAGGGTCCATGTGTATGGCATCCATGTGACATCAGGAGTGGGATGGGACATCAGGACCCCCGGGACTGGACACTCCCTGGCTTCCCTGTGCTCCAGCAATGGTCTTCCAAGGCACGCGTGTGTCAGGTTGTGCCCTGGGTGTGCAAATCGTGCTCTGAGTGTGAAAGTCATGTGTGCAGGGAGCGCGCACTGAGCGCACGCGTGTGCCAGCTGTGCCAGTGGTGCGTGCCAGCCGTGCCAGCGGCGTTTCCCAGCTGTGCCAGGACTGTCCACCACCCTCGTGAGCCCTTTGCACATGTGGCCCCAGTGGGTGTGCAAGCACTGAGTGTGCAGTGGCTGTGGCCAGCACAGCTGCCAGTGGCATTCCGGAGGGGATAACCCATCACACAATGCTGGGATCACCCTCCTGGCCCCTCGGGCACGTTCGGCAGCATTTCACCATTGCAGCGTTCATTTAGTGCCGTAACAATATGGATTCAGTTGGAATTACAGCACCGAGGGAGCCAGAGCCTGTTTATTCCCTGTTTGCCAAATTTTTAAAGGGGCCGTGTGGGTTGTGAAGCACATGGGGGGCTGCCCGCCATCCCCTGCCCAGTTGTGGGGGGGCACGGGTTGCCCCTGCCAGTGTCCCTGCCAGCTCCCGGCCCTCCGCCCGCGGCCTCAGCTCCATTAGGAATGTTCCAGCCCCAAAATAGCCGAGGGAGAAACCCAACCCTGGGCACGTCCCCCCCGCCACCGCCGCGGTCCTGGGTCTGTCACCGCCTTGGGGATCCCAGAGCAGCCGTGGGCTGAACCCCCCCAGGACCACGGCCCCCTCTCCATATGCTGGCCCTGAAACTTTCTGCCTTCCCAACACATTCCCATCTGTGCTGCACTTGGAGAGGGGGCGAGGAGCAGCTGGAGGGAAGGGAGCACCTCTTGCTGCCCCCTCCTGAGTCTCCCCGGTGCCCCCCGCCCCTCTCAGCGCTGTCGGTGTGGCCGTGCTGAGACCTGGCACACTCGTCACACGTGTGACCCTCTGCGGATTCAGAGCCAAGGGAAATTTCGTGCCGGAGCCGGGAGCGATGCCGGCGGGGCTGAGTCACGGCACCGGCCTCGGGGAGCCCAGCCAGGGAGTTCCCAGGGTGACGCTGCCGGGGGGCGGTGGGGGGGCCAGGCTGGGACCCCGCAGCCCATCTGTCCCGTGCTGGCAGCCCGCCCCACGGTGCTGTGCCCGTCCTGGCGCGGGGAGGAGCCACCGGCACTGCCGGCTCATCGCTGGCACGACTTGTGCCCGGTCTCAGCAGCATGGGCTGCTCTGGCTTATCAGCGACACGAGTTGTGCGCGTCCTCAGTCACCCGTCCCTGTCCTGTGCTCGCCATCACCGTGGCCTGGAGGGGCAGAACCGGGGGGCCGCTCCCTGCCCCTGCTCAGTGCTGAGCGTGGCAGAGCGTGAGTGTGCAGGGGGCCACGGCGAGTGGGAATGCGGCTCGGCGGTGCTGGCCACGGGGGACCCGTGAGTCAGCGGGTGGGCGGCGGGGAGCGGCGGCCCCACAGCCCTCCCGGGATGCCGCGGCCCCGCCGCCATCGGGGTGGGGCGAGGGGTTATTTTTTTCCAGCCCGTTTCTCAGCTTCCAGAAAAAGTCTCGTTCTGGAAACCTCGGCTTCCCGCCCGGCACGCTGCCGGCTCCACGCCCGCACGGGGTCCCGCGGCACGGCCGGGGCTGTGGTGCACAGGGTGGGTTTGCGCGGGCAGCACCAGGCAGGGATCCCCCGGGACACGTTGGCACAGCGGGATGCGCCCACCCATGCCGGTGCGCGTCCGGTTCCCAGGGATGTGGGTGGGATGCGGCCGTGCCCCCGGCCCACGCGGCCCTGCCCGGCTCGGCCTCGCCACGGAGGAAGGAGCGAAGCTGCCTGAAACCACATCCCGACACTCATCCCAGAGGCATCCCGGTGGGATTAGCCGGGGAGCGTGGGCCGGCTTAGAGAGCAAAGCATCGCTTCCTGCCCAGGCCGGGCGGGCAGCCAGCCCGCGCTCTGCTCCGCGCCACGCCACGCGTGCCGAGCTGTGCTGAGCCGTGCCGAGCCGTGCCACGGCCGCTCCGGCACACACAGACGTGGGGAGTGGGACCGCACGGTGAGGGGCAGCTGCTCCCCCAGCCCGGCTCCCCCATCCTGGCTCCCCCCCATCCCGGCTCCCCCCATTCCCACTCCCCCCGCCCGGCCGCTGGCCACCAGCTCCGAAGTTTCCACCATGATCTCACGGCTTGGCCGGGATGGGAGCGGGATGGGGGGGCGGGATGGGGAGCGCCGGCCATGGGCCTCCCCAAGGGTGCTGGGGGCCCCCCCGGGCTGCGGGGGAGGCAGCAGGGTCAGGGCCAGGGCTGTCCCCCCTCCTTGTGCTCACACACATGTGCGCACACACACACACACCACACATGTGCACCCACGTGGCCCGGCACAGCCCATGTTCCCGGAGCTTGGGATTGTCCCAGCACCGGGAGCAGCCGGTGTCCCCTGGGGGGGAGCAGCATCGTGGGGAGCCACACGTGTTTGCAGAGCCTCCCACGTTGCTGGCACACCTGTGTGAGTGCTTAGGGCACGCACAGGGCAGGGCTCTGGTGCCCCTTGCACGGCTCTGCCGTGCCTCGCGCACTCTGGGGCACGTCTGAGCCCCGTGGGGCTGGGGGTGTCAGGGACACGAGTGCATGAGGGGACGTGGGGGCTCGCAGGGGACGTGCACAGCGTGTGCACGAGGGACAGGGTGACACGAGGGACATGGTAACGCGAGGGGGGCTGTGAGCACAAGGGACATGTGTGCACAGGGGCTGGGTGTGCACAGGGGACACAGGCCCGGGAGGGACACATGTGGCGCGAGGGCTGCGTGTGCCTAGGGGAGGCACTGGTGCAGCGTGGGCTGCACAGCCCCGTGGCAGCCGTGCACACACGCGTGTGCACAGGGGAGTGTGGTGTGCTGGGTCATGCGAGCAGGGCCTGCACAGCCCCCCCCTGACTGCTCTCAGCCCCCCCCAGACTGTTGTCAGCACCCCTGACTGTGCCCTCTCCCTGCAGCCGGCAGCAGCCTGATGGGGAGTGCCCCCCCCTCCTCCTTCATGGGGGGCTTCCTGAGTGGCAGCCTGGGCTCGGGGGGGCCCAGCCACCCCGCTGGCCCCGCCGCCTCCCCCCCAGAACCGGCCTTCTGCGGGCCCCACTCCGGCACCTCCCAGATCTGGTTCTCCCACTCCCACGAAGGTGAGTGGGCACCGGGGTGGGGATGGCTGTGGGTCCAGGGTGGCCCGAGGCAGTCATGGCTCTGCCCGGTGCCGGTGGTCACGTCCTACCAGTGCCCACGTGTATGGGATCCAGACCCCCTGGGTCAGCGGCTTCTGGGTGGTGAGGGTGGGTTTGGCCACTGTCGTGCCCCAAAACGCCCTGGGCATCCACAGGGAGCGGGCTCAGACCCCACAGTTGGGTTTGGGGGGGCCAGAGAGGCTCGTGCCGGGCTGCAGAGCTCCACCTGAGGCCGGGCCACTTCGTGTCACTGGTGATGATGAACCCGGACAGGGACACCCCTGTTGGGGCAGGTGACAGTGTGGGGACCCCGGGGGCAGCCCTGGTTCAACCGAGTCCCTGTGCCCCCCCCATGCGCCGGCGTCTCCGTCCCGCCGGAGGAGCGGGAGCGGGGCGGCGGTGCTGGCGCGGGGCCCTGGCAGCCTGCCCGGCTGGTAGTTTGACCGGCTGCCAGCTGGCTCCCGGCGTTCCGGGGGGGCACGGGGGGACGGGGACGGGCAGCGCACGCGGCTGACGGACAGCCCGCCCGAGCCGTGCCGAGCCGAGCCAAGCACAGCCACTGCTGACACGGGGCTGGGGGGGGGGTCTCAACCCCGCTCCCCGTTCCCAGAGGGTGGGAGGGGTCCCAGCCTGGAGGGGATGACGGGCTCTGCAGAGAGCTCCCAGCTGGAGCCGTGCAGGTTGGGATGCCGGGGCCGGGTGCCACCCCAGCCCCGCTGACTCTATGTCCCCAGCCCCGGGATATCCCCGCTTCTCCGGGAGCTTGGCCTCCACCTTCCTGCCCATGGGCCACCTGGACCACCACGGCAATGGCAACGTGCTCTATGGCCAGCACCGTTTCTACGAGAGCCAGAAAGGCAGGTACCGGGGACCCCCATGGGGGGCGTATGTCCCCAGCCCGGCAGGGGTGGGGGGCTCGGTGCTGGAGCAGGTGGTACTGGGGCAGCGGGTGGGGGGTGGGTGCCAGTCCCAGCCCTGCTCCTGCTTTTCACGGGGTTCTGACGGGCCGTTATTTGGGTGGGACATGGACCTAACGAGCCCAACCCTTCATCCCAGTCCTCCCCTCACTGGCACGGCCGCCGTTTGGGTGGGGGCTGCACGGGGGGTCTCACCCATTGCCCTCCCCTCCAGATAACTTCTACCTGCGGAACCTTCCGGCGCAGCCCCCCCTGCTCCCCGCCAGCCACGGCTTCCCCGGCATCGCCCGCGCCGCCCCCGGGCCCCCCGCCGGCTCCTGCAGCCGGGAGCGGGACGCCGGCCCCCTCCCCAAGACCCCCAAGGACTACGAGCGCTTCCTGACGGGCAAGGAGAAGGGGGGCAAGGGGGACCCCAAGGAACGGCTGCCCGAGGAGGACCCCAAGGAGCGGCACAAGGCGGTGCTGCCGGTGCCGCCCGAGGGGCACTGCAAGGAGGGGGTGCCGCCGCGGGGGTCCGGCGACGGACGCCCCAAACCCTTGGCCTCGTGCCTGCTGGGGTCCAAGGGGCTGGACGGGGACGGTGCCCGCGCCGCGCTGCCCAGCTGTGCCGGGAGCGCCCTGCCCCGCGCCGCCCGCTGCGCCCCCAAGGAGCGGGAGCCGGGGGTCCCCGAGGCCCCCCAGCCCTACGGCGAGGCGGTGGAGCGGCGGCAGATGCTGCACCACGCCGTGTCCTACGCCGTGCCCGCCGCCGGCTCCTTCCCCTGCCTCCCGCTCCACGCCGGCCCCGAGGTGCTGTGCCCGCTGCCCGAGCCCCCCGCCCGCGAGCTGAAGCTCAGCGGGGCCACGTTGGTTCCCTCCGTGGGGCCCCCGACGGACAAGAGCCGCTCCTTCCAGGCGGAATCCGGCGGGATGGAGCGCGGGGAGGGCAAGGAGCGGCACGCCGAGGCGGGCGCCGAGCCCTACGGTGCCCCCTTCCACCACCCTCTGAAGGCCGAGGGGCCGGCGGAGCGGCGGCTGGACTGGGGGACTCCGGGCACCCGGCTGAAGGGGCTGGAGTACCTGGGGGGTGGCGCGGCCGAAGGACCCCCCTTCTCCGGCCGGTGCCCCGCGCCCAAGGCGGGTCTGGAGAAGGGCTACTTCGAGGTGCCGCCCGCCCCCGACTGCTCCCGCGCCCCCCGGCCCGACCCTCTGGGCGTCCGCGTCGGCCCCTCCTGCTGCACTTTAGAGAAGGGCCCCCCCAAGGACCCCCCGGCCCAGAAGGTGGCCCGGATCCGGCACCAGCAGCACCCCGAGGCGGAGGCGGCCGAGGGCAAGCGCAAGCCCCTGGAGTTGGGTGGCCTGGGCTACGGCGGGCACCCCCTGCCCCCCTGGGGGGTGCAGGGCCAGGGGCCCCCCCTGGCCGTGGCGGAGGAGCGGAAGGGGGGGCCCTACCTGGACCCCTTTGGCGCGGGGCTGGTGCGGGCGCAGGAGGTGCCCAACGCCCCCGACGAGGTGTCGGCCATGAAGAACCTGCTCAAGTACAGCAACGGGGCACTGCTGGGGGGGCAGAAGGGCCCCCCCTTCGTGGGGCTGGGCAGCGCCAAGGGCAGCTGCGCCCACCAGGATGCCAAATTCCCACCGGGAAAGGGTCAGGCGGAGCTGGAGCGGCCGGACTGCGCCCGCGGCCGGGAGCACGAGGCGCTGGGCCCCGGCGGCACCGAGGGCGAGGTGCGGCAGCCGCCCGTGGGCATCGCGGTGGCCGTGGCGCGGCAGAAGGACACGCTGGGCCGCCACGAGCCCTACGGCGCCGGCGGCGCCGGCGGCGGCGGGCGGCAGCGGGCGGCTGCTGGAGTCAAAGGTGAGGGCTGGGGAGGGGGCCGGGGCGGCGGGGGGCTGGCGGTGCCACGCTGATGCCACCGTGGTGTCCCCGTGGCAGCAGGCACCGCGCGCCCCGTGCACCTGATGGAGCTGGAGGCGGAGGAGGAGCGGGGCCGGCTGTGCGAGGAGCGCCTGGGGCTGCCCGGGAGGGACATCCTGCTCCAGTGAGTGATGGGGGCCAGCGGTGCTGCTGGGGGACAGGGGGGAGCCGGGGTGTGAGGGCTGGAAAACGTGCTGTGCGTGCTTTTTGGGGCGCAGGGGTGGAAGATGGGGGTCCCTGGAGGTGCTGCTGGGGGGGTGCAGGGGAGGGTGATGCCAGTGCTGCCCCCACACTCCGTGTGTCCCCTTTTCCCGCAGGGACAACAAGGACCTGGTGGAGTTTGCCCGGATGCACCCGTCGGGGGGGTGTCCCGGGGAGCTGACCCCCCACCTGATGATGACGGGGGGCTCGTCGCTGCCGGCGGGGCAGCTCGGGGGGGACCCCGCCGCCCACGCCCACCCTGCCCACACGCACTGGCTGCCCCGCACCCGCAGCCCCTCCATCTGGATGGGGGGACACTCCTACGGTCGGTGCCGGGTTTGGGGGAAGTTGGGTGGGTGCTGAACCCCGGCAGAGGGGTGCTGACAGACCCCTCCCATCCCCACAGGCATCGGGCACCCCGCTCTGCACCAGAACCTGCCCCCTGCCTTCCCTGCCTCCATGCCCAGCGCCATGCAGCCCGTGTTCCCCCTCGCCCAGGACCCCCCTGCCCAGCTCGTCATCCTCCCCACGGAGCCCCCCACCCACGGCACCCCCCACACGCTGGGTGAGCCTGAGACCCCACCATGTGCTGGGGAGGGAGGTCCTGGAGGCTGGGGGGGGATTGAGAGAGAGGAGGGGGGATCCTTGGGGGTGCAGGGTGGGAGATGGGGGGTCACAGTGGGTACTTTTGGGTGTTCAAGGTTAATGGGGTCCCTGGGGGTACTTTTGGGGGTGAAGGGGAGGGGTATGGGGTCCTTGCAGGTGCTTTTGGGGTTCAGGGGTGGGAGATGGAGGTCTCTAGGGGTGCTGCCAGGGTCACAGGGCTGGGGTTGGGCACTGCTGGGGTCTGTGGGGTGACCCTGAAGAGGGTCTCCAATTGCCCCCCCTCTGCTGGCAGCTGACGTGATGGACCAGGCGTCGCTGTGGCCCCCCATGTACCCGGGCCGGGGTCCCGGTGCCCACCTGCAGCACACGGGGCAGCTCCCCGTGTACCCACGCTCGCAGTTCCTGCGGCAGCAGGAGCTCTATGCCCTGCAGCAGCAGCAGCAGCAGCAGCAGCAGCAGCAGCAACAGCAACGGGCGGCCCAGGCCCTCGAGATCCAGCGCCAGGTGCACGGCCAGGTGCCAGGGGGCTGGGGATGGGATGGGATGGGATGGGATGGGATGGGATGGGATGGGATGGGATGGGATGTGGGGCTGGCTGGAGGCTGCAGGCTGGGATGGAGGTTGGGGTGGAGGGTGGATTATGGGACTGGCATGGCAGATGTGGGGAAGGACTGAGGGGGTGGGGGACAGGCAGTGGGGCAGGGACTGGACCACGGGGCTGGATGGGGAAGTGTGATGCAGGGCTGAGATGTGGGGCGGGATGTGACACGTGCCACCTCGTTGTACCCCGCAGCGGAAGCCGGAGGAGCAGCCCCTGGAGCTGGAGGAGAGGGGTCCCGAGAAGCCCCTCAAACCCTCCCACAAAGCAGTTGCCTTAAACCCCCCGGCCAAGGGCCTGACCTCGGCGGCCCCCGCGCCCCCCAAGCTGTCCCCGTGCTGCCACTCGCCGGCCCTGCGGCACCCGGCCAAGTGCCCCGTGACGCTGCCCACGGCCCCCTGCACTTTACCCGCCTGCCCCGCCGCCAGCCCCGCCGTGGCCCCCCGCTCGCCGGCCGCCAGCCCCCTGCCCGCCCCCAGCAAGGGCGGCGACGGCGGCGAGGACGCGCGGGGCGAGGGGCAGCCCCCGCGCCGCTACCCCAAACCCCTGGAGCCAGGTAGGACCGCGGGGACGGGGAACGGGAGGAGGGCGGCCGGGGAAAGCCGGGGCGTCCCCGCTGATCACCACCCGCTCCCCGCAGACCTGCCCCCCGGGTATGGCTACCCCGCCACCGCCATGGGCTACCCCGCGGCGCACTCGGCCGAGCCGGCCGACCCCGACCCCGTGCACGCCGGCTCCCCGCCCGCCGAGCCCGAGCAGTCCCGGACCTTCAGCCCCACGGCCGAGGCGCTGCGGGAGCCGGGCCCCCCGCGGGAGCCCCCGGCCGAGGGTCCCGGCGCGCTGCTGCACCGCCACCACCTGCTGCTCCCGCCGGGACCGCTCTGCGGGGAGCGGGGGGCAGCGCCGGCCGGGGGCGGCACCGAGGAGCCCTTCGGGGGGCACCGGGAGGTGGCTCAGGGAGCGCCGGAGCAGCCGGAGCAGCAGCACCCCGTGCCCGAAGGGGGGGGCTCCCCGCTGCTCTCCCCGCTGCCCCCCGCTGCGGAGGAGGAGGAGGAGGAGGAGGAGGAAGAGGAGGAGGAAGGCGACAGCGATGGCTCGGAGCCAGAGGGCAGCTGCGATGAGGAGGAGGAGGAGGAGGAGGATGGTGACGTCCCCAGTGGACACCAGGGCTGCACGGGTGGGCTGGAGGCGCTGATCGCCGCCGGCATCGACCTGGGGGAGCTGCCGGCGCTGGAGGAACCCGAGGAGCCTCCCCCGGCCCCCCCTTCGCCTGCCCCCCACCCCTCAGGGATCCCGGGCATCGCCCTGCTCAGCGAACTCGCCGACCTGGAGCTGCGCCGGCGCCGCTGTGACCTGGCCAGGGAAGGTGGGTGACACCCGGTGCCCCCCAAGTGTCCCCAGCATGCCCTGGTGACTCCCAGCGCCCCTGGTGCTTCCAGTGCCCTCTGTCCTGTGGGACTGGGGGGGCTGCGTGCCGTGCCATGCCGTGCCCCGCTCGCAGCCAGGGCTCGGCTCCAGCGCTGGCTCCAGGCAGGCGCCGGGATTCCCTCCCAGCTCGGCTTCCCCAGGGAATCCCAGAGGCCCCAGCGGGAATGGCCGCAGAGCCTGGCACATCCCCAGCCCTGCGGGCGGGAGGGAGGGGAGGACCCAGTGCTGTGTTCAGGTGGGGACAGTGTGGGGAGCTGGCTGTGGTGTCCCACTCCCCATGGATGGGGTGGTGGGATGGGCACGGGGCCAGATGGGGCAAATCACCACGGCCCTCACAGCCAGGGGTCCGCTCCTGTGCCCCCCAGCCCACCCAGGAGCCAATGCAGGGCTCTGGGATGTCGGTCCTTGCTGACCCCCTGCCCTCCCCGCAGGTGAGGATGAGGAGCTGCTGGCCTTCAACCTGCAGAACCTGGCCACGGTGGCGGCCGCCTGGTCGCTGGTGGAGGCGGCGGGACGGGAGGGCAGCCCCCCCGCACTCAGCCCCCTGCCCGTGTCCCCCCCGCCCCGTGCCCGCGTCCCCCGGCGCAAGTACACCTGGACCCCCAAAACCAAGGCCGTGAGTGTCTCCTGGAGGGGGTGGGAAGGGGGGGGTGAGCTGTGCCCAGCCTCAGCCCTGGCTTTGAGGCCGCTGGCACTGCCAGCTGTGCCCAAACACCCCCCCGGCACCCCAGGTGTGCCCGCTGAAGGCGGCCATGGAGCAGCTGAACACGCAGGAGGTGGAGGTGCGGATGCGCCTGGCCGAGCTCCAGCGCCGCTACAAGGAGAAGCAGCGGGAGCTGGTGAGGCTGCAGCGGCGCCACGACCACGAGTACGTCCTGTCCCCGTCCCCGTCCTGAGCCTGGGGACAGCACTGACAGTGATCTGTGCAGCGAGTCTGGGCCTGTCCTCGCCCTGGTGGCGGCGGGGGCTCTGCTGACGGTGCCCCCCGTTTTCCAGGCGTGACGAGAGCTCCCGCAGCCCGGCGCGGCGCGGGCCGGGCCGGCCGAGGAAGCGGAAACACTCCAGTGCCCTGGGCAGGGCCGAGAGCCGCAAGGTCAAGTGAGTGACTGCTGCCGCGTGTCCCCCTTGGCCCAGGGGACGAATTTAATCTGCAGGTTTTATGTCACAAAACGTTAGTGAGGGAGGGGAGGAGGGAGACGGCAGCTGGGGCGTGCAGGAGCCAGCCAGCGTGGGGTCTGGATCCTTCTGGGGGGTGCAGGATGAAGCTGAGGGGTGCAGCTTCCATCCAGGGGTGCAGGATCCCTCCCCCAAGGGGGTGTAGGGTTCCCTGGGGGCCCTGCGGGCGCCGTGCCCACACTGTGCCCCCCCAGGGCAGTGAAGACCAGCCTGTCCCTGCTGTGTGCCGAGCTGAGGGGGGACCCCGAGCCCCAGAAGAAGAGGAGCAAACTGGCTGGAGGCACCTTCAGCAGCCTCCAGGGCTCCCCGGTGAGTCCCACGGGGTCTGGGGGGTGTGTTCTAGCCCCAACGCCCCCTGAGTCCCCCCAGTGTGGGGTCCTCTGCCCTGTGTGGTGACTCGTGGGGTGTCACAGCTGAAGCAGAAGGTGAAGGGCAAGGGGCTGCCCCCCGGGCTCAGCCCCTTCCGCCGGAGGGACCCCAACCCCGCTGCCCGCATCCAGAAGAAGCTGAACCGGCCCAAGGGCTCCAAGGGCTCCAAGTACCAGGGGCAGGACCCCGGTCCCCGGCAGCCCCCCCACTTCCGAGGCAAGGCGGGCGCAGGGATGGGGTGTGGGATTGGGATGGGGGTGATGGGGTGAGGTCCAGAATGGGCCACAGGGGTGGGATGGGGAGTTGCTTGTGAGGTGGTGTGGGACAGGGGATGGGGATGTGGGATCTGGCACGGGGACGGGGATGTGAGGGTTGGGGTTGGGGTTCTGGGGTCTGGCACGGGACTGGGGTTCAGGGTCAAAGCTGGGGGTGCAGGGTCCAGCCGTGGGTCTGGGGGGGGCAGGACAGATGGGGGGTGTGGCTCATGCCAGGGGGTCACACACGGCCTCGACTCACCCAGTTCTTCAGTGGGGGTGCAGGGGCCACCCCTGTGTGCAGGAGTCCCTCACCACTGTCCTCTCCCCTTGCAGATGAGCCTGAGGGTGACACGGACAGCGAGGAGGGGGACGAGGAGCCGGGGCTGTCACTGCCCGCAGGGCCGGTGGCTGTGCTGGGACCCTCCCCATCCTCCGTGGTGAAGATGGAGGCCAATGAGAAGGCCAAGAAGAAAAAGGAAAGGCAGGGGCTGCTAGGTAACGGGATTGACCCTGGCAATGCTGGCAGGCACAGGGGCAAGGACGCCGGGGGGCACCTGCTGGGACTGGGTGGGCAACTGTGAGGTGCTGCAAGCCTGGGCCTCCATGGGGTCCCCTGAGCCCCGTCACCCCGTGGGGTGCCCTGACCCCTCTCCCTGCCAGGTCCCTGCCGCCTGGGCAGCCCCGAGGGGGAGGTGAAGATCAAGCAGCGGCCGGTGAAGCCGGGGGCAGCCGGGAAGCTGGAGAAGGTGCCGGGCCGGCGGAAGGCGGGGGGCTGCCCCGAGGGCAGCAAGAAGAAGCTGAAAGCCAAGGCCAAGGAGAGCCTGAGGCCCCCAGCCCCCGGCGGCCCCAGCCCCCCAGGACCCCCCAGCAGCCTCTTTGGGGGCACCGACCCCCGGCTGTTGGGGCCGCGGGACGAGGGGGCTCGGCTGGGAGAGAGGGGCAAGAAGGGCACCCGCAAGAGCAAAGGGCTGCAGGCGGCCCTCAGGGTGAGTGGGGGCTGGGCTGGGGGCACCCCTGGGCTCGGGGGCAGGGGGATGTGGCGTCTCCATGGGCTGGGGCCACCAATGGGACCAGGGAATGCAGGGGTGGGGTTGTTGGGGGCTGCCAGTGAGACCTGTGTGCAGGTTTTTGGGGGTGGTTGTGGGGCGCTGATGGAGCCGTGGGGTGCAGAGGGATGGGGGCCGGTTTTGCACAGGCTGTGGGTGCTGGCGGAGCTGAGGGGGCACCCCTGAGGGTGGTGGGAGGCCCTGGTGAGCTCTGGGGGGGCTGGGGTCACACAGAGGGGTCATTGGCCGGCCCTGACCTCCCTGTGCAGCGCAAGAACGGGGCACTCTCGCTGGCCCTCTCCCCCCGGAGCGCCAAGACCATCCTGAGCAAGGGCAAGAAGCTGGCCAAGGTCAAGAGCAAAGTGGCCACCAAACAGGTGAGACCCGTGGGGGGTGACCCCCCACTCTGGCACGGCCCCCTTTGCCCCCCACCCACCCCAAGCCTCTTCCTGCAGTGCAAGGGCCGGGCCGTCAGCAAACTCCTGGAGAGCTTCACCGTGGAGGACGACTTCGACTTTGACGACAACAGCAGCTTCTCGGAGGAGGAGGAGGAGCTGGGAGGCTGCCTGGCAGGGGGGGCACGCGGGGGGGTGCCCCACGCCTGCGCCATCCAGAAGGAGGATCTGCGGGATGGGCTGCACATCCTGATCCCCAAGGAGGACAGCCTGCTCTACGCCGGCAGCGTGCGCACCATCCAGCCCCCCGACATGTGAGTGGAGGCTCCCGGAGGGTCCCGGATATTTTGGGGGGGGGGGGGGGTCCCAGCCGTTTGAGGGGTGCACCAAGGTGGGTGCTGAACCCCTTCTGTGCCCCCTCCCCAGCTACAGCATCATCATCGAGGGTGAGCGGGGGAACCGGCAGCACATCTACTCGCAGGAGCAGCTGCTGCAGGAGGCGGTGAGTGGGGGCGGTCGGGGTGGGGTTCAGGGCGAGGGGTCAGGGAGGGGGTCCCGGACCCCACAAACCCTGACACGCTGCTTCCCGCAGGTCCTGGACATCCGGCCGCAGTCCCGGCGGAGCCTTCCACCCGGCACCCGCGTCTGTGCCTACTGGAGCCAGAAATCCCGGTGCCTCTATCCGGGGAACGTGGTGCGAGGTGAGGCTGGCTGGGGTCAGCCGGTGGGGGCGGGCGGCGCCGGGGATCCCCTGCCCGTCCCAACAGCCCCCCTGTGCCGCAGGCTCCTCCAGCGACGAGGAGGAGGAGGACGCCGACGCCGTGCTGGTGGAGTTCGATGACGGGGACACGGGACACATCGCTGTGTCCAACATCCGCCTGCTGCCCCCCGACTTCAAGATCCAATGTGAGGGGCGGGGTGGGGTCAGGGGATGTGGGGGGCTGTGGGGGGAGCTCGGCGCCGCCCTGACCCCCCGCTCCCCGCAGGCACCGAGCCCTCCCCGGCGCTGCTGGTGTCCAGCTCCTGCCGGCGGGCGAAGCGGGCGTGTGGCGACGTGGGCACCCCTGGGGCGCTGCCCCCCGCGCTCTGCCCCGACCACGGCCCCCAGCCCCCCCGGAATTCCGGCAGGAAGGCGGCCGGCAAGGAGAAAAGTGGTATGGAGGGGAAGGAGCAGGATCCCCTGCTGGGCTGGGATGAGTGGGGTGGTGTTGGGATGGGGGAAAGGCATTGGGATGTGAGAAAGAGTCTGTGGGATGAGGGAAGGATACTGGGATGTGGGGAAGTGTGCTGGGGTGTGGGGAGGGCTGTTGGGATGCAGGGAAAGGTGCTGGGGTGTAGGCAGGGGAACAGATTCATGGGAGGATGCAGGGATGTATGGAAGGGTGCTGGGATGCAAAGATGGGGTTAAGGGGGCTGGGAATATTGGGGTGCAGAGAAAGGTGAGGAGCTGGGGCTGGAGCAAGGGGTGGCACGACGGGGGTGGAGATCAGCCCCAGAGCGTCCCTCCCTCCCTGCTCCTGTGGCCTCCTGACCCCTGTGTTCCGCAGGCAAAGCCATGGAGGGGCTGTCGGGGGGCCGGGGGCCGGCGCTGGGCGACTCCGCGGCCGGGCGGCGCGGAGGGTCCCTGCTCAGCTGGGCCGCCGTGGCACAGACCAAGCGGAAGGCGGCGAACAAGGGCTCGGCCGTGCTCCAGAACCTCTTCCAGGTCAACGGCAGCGCCAAGAAGCTGCGGGCCAAGGAGACCCTCTTCCCCCTGCACCACCACCACCACCACCTCGCCGCCCCCGTCTTCGGCAACGCCTTCGGCGCCGACTCCTTCGGCCGCATCGCCAGCTCCTACGGCTCCTTCGGCGCCGGCGCCGGGCTGGTGCTGCCGGCGGCCCAGAAGCTCCTGCGCTCCAAGAAAGCCGAGCGGCTGGAGGCCGAGGTGGGCAGGAGCGGGCGCAGGAAGGCGGCGGGCAGCGAGTACCTGGTCAAGCTGGACCACGAAGGGGTGACATCCCCCAAGAACAAGACGTGCAAGGCGTTGCTGTTGGCCGAGAAGGACTTTGGGGCCAGGCTGGAGCGGCCGCTGGGCAGCCACGGCTACGGACACGCCGGCCTGGGCGGCCGGGAGCGCAGGGGCCGCGCGGCCGCGCACCCGCTGCCCGTGGGGCTGGCGCTGCGCAAGTACTCGGGGCACGGGGACTTCGCCCTGAACTGCGACAGCGACTGCCACAGCTCCTACTCGGACATGGACGAGGACGAGGACGCGGGCGGGCTCGGCGCCGACGTCCCCTCGCGCTTCATGACGCGCCTTTCCGTGTCCTCCTCTTCCTCGGGCTCCTCCACCTCGTCCAGCTCCGGCTCCATCTCCACGTCCAGCCTGTGCTCCTCGGACAACGAGGATTCCTCCTACAGCTCGGAGGACGAGGACTCGGCGCTGCTGCTGCAGACCTGCCTGTCGCACCCGGTGCCGGCGCTGCTGGCGCAGCCGGACGCGCTGCGGCCCAAGGGCGCCGCGCCCCAGCGCTGCTTCCTGTCCAAGGCGGCCGCCGCCGGCCCCAAGGCCAAGCTCAAGCGCAAGGATCCCCTCAGCTTCGCCAAAGCCAAAGAGTTCTCCCGGCGGCAGCGCCTGCCCTCGGTGGAAAACCGGCCAAAGATCTCCGCCTTCCTGCCCGCGCGCCAGCTCTGGAGGTGGTCGGGGAACCCCACGCAGGTAAGGAACCCCACGGGCTCTGCCGCGGCACAGCCGGCACCCAGCTCTTGGCACAGGCCGTGCCCGCCATGGGCGCCCACCTGGGCACGGTTTGGGAGGGAAGGAGCACAGCTCGGGGCAGGGGGCACAGGTCTGTGGGCAAGGGACAATGTGCACTCTGGGGACGTGTCAGGTGCCACGTGCTGCCCGCAGAGCCCGGCCTGCTCAGGCTGCTGGGGACATCACCCAGTGTCACGTGTGACATGTGGGTGCCCAGTGCTGGTGGCACTCGCTGCAGGATGGGAGAGGGTGCTGGTGGCATGTGGACAGCCAGCGAGCCAGCGTAGTGACACCAACTGTGAATGCCAGCACAGGGAGGTGGTGACACCAGCGGTGTCCCTTGAGCTGGCAGTGCAGGTGACACCACCACGTCCCTTGAGCTGGCAGTGCAGGTGACACCACCACGTCCCTTGAGCTGGCAGTGCGGGTGACACCAGCGGTGTCCCTTGAGCTGGCAGTGCAGGTGACACCAGTGGTGTCCCTTGAGCTGGCAGTGCGGGTGACACCGCCACGTCCCTTGAGCTGGCAGTGCAGGTGACACCAGCGGTGTCCCTTGAGCTGGCAGTGTGGGTGACACCAGCGGTGTCCCTTGAGCTGGCAGTGCGGGTGACACCAGCGGTGTCCCTTGAGCTGGCAGTGCGGGTGACACCAGCGGCGTCCCTTGAGCTGGCAGTGCGGGTGACACCAGCGGTGTCCCTTGAGCTGGCAGTGTGGGTGACACCAGCGGTGTCCCTTGAGCTGGCAGTGTGGGTGACACCAGCGGTGTCCCTTGAGCTGGCAGTGCGGGTGACACCAGCGGCGTCCCTTGAGCTGGCAGTGCGGGTGACACCAGCGGTGTCCCTTGAGGTGGCAGTGCGGGTGACACCAGCGGTGTCCCTTGAGCTGGCAGTGCGGGTGACACCAGCGGTGTCCCTTGAGCTGGCAGTGCGGGTGACACCAGCCGTGTCCCCAGGCCAGCAGGGCGGGTCTGGGGGTCCCTGTGCCGGCGCTGAGCCCGTGTCCCCTCCCCAGCGGCGCGGCATGAAGGGCAAGGCGCGGAAGCTGTTCTACAAGGCCATCGTGCGGGGCAAGGAGACGCTGCGCGTGGGCGACTGCGCCGTGTTCCTGTCGGCCGGGCGGCCCAACCTGCCCTACATCGGCCGCATCGAGAGCATGTGGGAGTCCTGGGCCAGCAACATGGTGGTCAAGGTCAAGTGGTTCTACCACCCCGAGGAGACCAAGCTGGGCAAGCGCCAGAGCGACGGCAAGGTGAGGGCAGGGCTGGCTCCGGGGGCAGGGAGCCACGTGCCAGCTGAGGTAGCCACGTGCCGAGTCAGGTGGCCACAGGGGTAGGCGGGTACCACGTCGTGTGGTCGTGCATCATGTCAAGTAGCCGCATAACGCGTCAGGTAGCCACACATCGTGTCAAGACGTATCGTGCCAAGGAGCCATGAGGTAGCCACGTACCAGGGCAAGTAGCCATGCACCATGTGTGGTAGACGGGTGTGGTGTCAGGTAGCCCCATGCCATGCCAGGTAGCCGTGTCCCATGTCATGTAGCCACGCATGGCCACGCACCACGTCAGGTAGCCATGTATGGTGTCAAGTAGCCACATATCTACGTCAGGTAGCCATGCACCATGCCAAGTGGCCATGTCCCAGAACAGGTGGCCCTGTCACTGGCCAGGTGGCCCTGTCCCACAGCAGGTAGCCATATCACCAGCTGGGTAGCCATATCCCACAGCAGGTAGCCATGTCACCAGCTAGGTAGCCATATCCCACAGCAGGCAGCCATGTCCCACAGTAGGTAGCCATGTCACCAGCTGGGTAGCCATATCCCACAGCAGGTAGCCATATCACCAGCTAGGTAGCCGTTATCCCACAGCAGGCAGCCACGTCCCACAGCAGGTAGCCATGTAGGGAGCCAGGGAGCCACATCCCACAGCAGGTAGCCACGTCCCCAGCCGGGTAGCCATATCCCACACCAGGCAGCCATGTCCCACAGCAGGTAGCCATATCCCACAGCAGGTAGGCATGTAGGGAGCCAGGGAGCCACATCCCACAGCAGGTAGCCACGTCCCCAGCCGGGTAGCCATACCCCCCAGCTGCTAGCCACGCGGCAGCCCAGGCAGCGGCAGTGACGGCGCCTTGTCCCCGCAGAACGCGCTGTACCAGTCGTGCCACGAGGACGAGAACGACGTGCAGACCATCTCGCACAAGTGCCAGGTGGTGGGGCGGGAGCACTACGAGCAGCTGACGCGCGGCCGCCGCTGCCAGGACCGCCAGGACCTCTATTACCTGGCGGGCACCTACGACCCCACCACGGGGCGCCTGGTGACCGCCGACGGGGTGCCCATCCTGTGCTGACCCCCGGGGTGCTCTGTGCTGACCCCCGGGGTGCCCAGCCCCTGCTGACCCCCGGGGTGCTCTGTGCTGACCCCCGGGGTGCCCAGCCCCTGCTGACCCCCGGGGTGCTCTGTGCTGACCCCCAGGGTGCCCTGTGCTGACCCCCGGGGTGCCCACCCTGTGCTGACCCCCGGGGTGCCCACCCCGTGCTGACCCCCAGGGTGCTCTGTGCTGACCCCCAGGGTGCCCTGTGCTGACCCCCGGGGTGCCCACCCTGTGCTGACCCCCGGGGTGCTCTGTGCTGACCCCCGGGGTGCCCACCCTGTGCTGACCCCGCCCGGCTCTTCTGCAAAGGGTGACGTGGGGACACTGGGGGCACGTCGGGGGGCGTGGTGGGGGGGGGGGGGGGGGCTCCCCTACAAGCCATAACTTTCCCTAGTACCTCTGACTGTTTGCCAGCAGGTGAAGCAGAAATCAGGTGTGTTGTTCTATTTATTTTGCCTGTAAATATTGTATTTCTTCCGGGAAGTTTTATGGAAAAGCGAGAAAGGAAAAAAACAAACAAACAAACGGAAAAAAAAAAAAAAAAAAAAAACCACAACCAAACCCTACAACAGCAAAAAAAAAAAAAAAAAAAAAAGACAAAAAAAAGACAAAAAAATGATGAAAAAAAAATCACAAAAAAATAATAATAATCCTCGGGGAAGGGGGTGGGGGGGGGGGTCGTTTCAGTGCACTGTGTCCCCCAGCCTGGGGGGACGGGGACAGCGGGGAGCGCTGTACAGAGGGGGCCAGGGCGGGGGGCTCGGCCCCGGGCGGGGGGCCCAGCGCCGCCGTCCCCAGTGCAATAGTGGGGTGACCGCGGGGGGGACACCCCGGGGGGACCACGGGGACCCCGCGGGGCCGGCGGACGCTGGCCCGTCCCGCCGCCGCTGCCCGGAAAATATGTACAGGGGCTTTTCCAGTGTAAACACTAAAAAAACAAAACAGAAAAAAAAAAAAAAAATCCCACAAAACAGGATTAAAAAAAAAAATAAAAATAAATAACCCGAAAGGAAAAAAAAAAAAAAAAAAAAAAAGGAGCAAAGGGTTAAACAAAGGTTTTATGAGCCGCCATTCCTGTAAAGGCCTTTTACTATGGAACTTTTTTATGGATAACTTGGCTTATGAATAAATATATGAACCGTTGCTGGCGCCGGCTCCGCTCACGGCTCTGCCTCAGTTCCCCCGTGCTGCCAGCACCACTGGAAGGCCCAGTTATGGATGGGGGATGGAGCAGGGATGGAGCAGGGATGGATCAGGGGTGGATTGGGGATGGATCGGGGATACAGGGATAGATCAGGGATGGATCACTGATGGATCGGGGGTGGATCAGGGGTGGATCACTGATGGATCAGGGATGGATCACGGATAGATCGGGGGTGGATCAGGGATAGATCGGGGGTGGATCAGGGATAGATTGGGGGTGGATCACGGATAGATCGGGGGTGGATCAGGGGTGGATCAGGGATGGATCAGGGGTGGATCAGGGATAGATTGGGGATGGATCAGGGATGGATCACTGATGGGTCGGGGGTGGATCAGGGATACAGGGATAGATCAGGGATGGATCAGGGATGGATCAGGGATGGATCACTGATGGATCAGGGGTGGATCGGGGATACATTGGGGGTGGATTGGGGGTGGATCGGGGATGGATCAGGGATGGATCAGGGATACATCGGGGGTGGATCAGGGATGGATCAGGGGTGGATCACTGATGGATCAGGAATGGATCAGGGATAGATCATGGATACATCGGGGGTGGATCGGGAATGGATCGGGGGTGGATCGCTGATACATCGGGGCTGGATCAGGGGTGGATCGGGGGTGGAGCAGGGATACATCGGGGGTGGATCAGGGGTGGATCAGGGATGGATCAGGGATGGATCGGGGGTGGATCGCTGATACATCGGAGGTGGATCAGGGGTGGATCGGGGGTGTATCAGGGGTGGATCAGGGATGGATCGGGGGTGGATCGGGGGTGGATCAGGGATGGATCGGGGGTGTATCAGGGATGGATCGGGGGTGTATCAGGGATGGATCGGGGGTGGATCGGGGGTGGATCGGGGATAGATTACTGATGGATCGGGGCCGGATCGGGATTGGTCACTCAGGTCCCGTTTCCCCGTCCCCACGTGGGCTCAGACGGGCGGGCAGCGCTCCCTCGCCATTGGTCGAGCCTCCGCCAATCAGCGGGGGCCGAGCCGGCAGCCGGGCTCCCATTGGCTGTCGGGGCGCGCTTTTGTTCTCGGCCCCGGCGCGCGCCGCCCGCCCCCACCCCCGGCCGCCAGGGGGCGCTGTGGGCGGGGCCGAGCCCGCGCGCGGGGCCGTGATGCCCCCTGGCGGCCGCGTCGCGACAGAGCAGGGGACAGGGGGACACGGGATTGGGGACAGAGGGACACGGGAGTGGGGACAGGGGGACATGGGGGGGCTGAGGGACACGGGATTGGGGACAGAGGGACACGGGGGGGACAGAGGGACACGGGGGGGGACAGAGGGACACGGGACTGGGGACAGGGGGACATGGGGGGACAGGGGGACACGGGACTGGGGACAGGGGGACATGGGGGGACAGGGGGACACGGGGGTGGGGACAGAGGGACACGGGGGGGACTAAGGGACACGGGGGGACAGGGGACAC